>NW_026892577.1:10530000-10755000 GCF_033815535.1 Pezoporus flaviventris | reverse complement strand
GATCTCCTAATTTTGCTCCATCCTCGCCCCCCTCCCCCCATGACGGTTTGCCCCTGCCCGGTGCGAGCCGGCCCAGCCCTGTGCGCTAGGGTTGTGCAGGAAGAGAACCGGGAGGGGCACAGAGGAATACCCCGCCTGCCCCGACACGGGCGAGCTGCTGCCCCGCTTGCAGGTGGGGAAACTGAGGCACAGGCACACTTCCCTCCAGCATCCCCCTCCACTCGCCCTGCAGAAACCCGACGTGGAGGACTAATTAATTCTCACAATTAAGCTTTCGGGACCTGGGGCTGAAACCCGAGGCGGGGGGGAGTGTGCAGAGAAAAGCGCGGGGGACACAACACCGAGTGCGGTAATGCGTGTCGCGTCCGACCCACGCGTGTCCCCTGGGACGGCGGGGCAAAACCGCCTTCCCATAGGCTTAACCCTTCCCTCGCCGGCGGTCTCGGGGTTCCGGGCTTCAGCTCTAAGATCTCAGCCTCATCCATCACCGAGTTAAAAAAAGAAATCAAGAGGGAAACCAATCCAGACAAACACATCAAGACTCAAGAGTGGCGACCCTTGGAAAAGGCAGGGTCCAACCAGATATGAATCATTTTTCTTTGCATACTTTAAAGGAATTACTAGTGATATGCACGGCTGTCACTGCAAACTACATTTATGGATTTGCAAGCCATTTCCATAAATCAGCTGCATTGGATCCATCAGAAGAGCAGAGCCCGGCGTCGGTGCGAAGATGATGGAGCTCTCTTTGAACGTATAATGAAGTGTTCCAAGGGCTGCAGTTATTTTTCTGCTTGTTAAGGATTTTTTTTTGGAAGGGGGAGGGGAGCCTTTTCGAATTTGATTTTAAATTAAAACGTCGCCAAGAGATGTTTTATTGGTGATCACCCTTATGATAAATTTATGCTTCAATAATTACTTTTCACGGGATATCGATTTCCTCTGGCAAAAGCTTTTCTCCCTCCTTCCCAACCCCTGTCTCCCATTTCCCGAACAAGACAGCTACCCCCTGCTAACCCTCCCCAACCCGGGGACGGCTCCGCCGGCAGAAAGACGCGGGGGGCTGCGGGAACCGAGCGGCAGCGGAGGGGAAGGGAGCATGGGCCGGCCCAAGTTCACGCGTGAGCCCCACGGCCGGGGAAGCCCGTGCTGGGTCCCTCTCTGCCTCTCAGCCCCCCCAGCCCCTCCCCGGGTTTAGGGACTGTAAATGGGGGGGGGGGGGGGGGTGGTGTTGTAGTTTTCCCTGACTTGGTGGGTGTCCCTCAGAGGGATGCAGGCAACCTCCGATGCTGCAGCGAACATCCCCCCCACCTCTTCGAGGTGTCCTGACTACCGGGTAGATGGGCTGCACCTCCACAGCACCCCCAGCACCCACCTCCCCCTAAATCCAGAGCAAAAATCCCCGTGAGAGGGTGCAGGCGGTCCCAGCAGCCTGCACACCGGGGGAGCCCTTGTGGCTCCTTGTCCTGGGGGCAGTCAGTGAGTGACTGCCTGTCCCGCTGTGCCCCGTGGGAGCCCCCCGTACCCCTCCCGGTGCCTGGCCTGGGCAGGGGTGCGGGCAGAGCAGCACAAGGAAGAGGGGTGGTTTCGCTGCACCGGGGCTGTAACCCCAGGATTACAGATGCTTTGAAGAGTTTCCCAGTCTGCAAATGCACCCGCTCTCAGGGACCCAGAGGCCCCTCCCCACCACCCGCAGCAAGCCCACCCTCCCCAACACCAGTTCCACTTCTCTTCTTACAGACCCACTAGCCCACTGCTGGAAACACATTCAGGGCACTCAGCGAAATGCAGAGGGCTCATAGCCCAAGGCAATGCCAAGGCCACACAGAACCAGGACCACACTGTTGCACAAATGCTCCTTAACCTCACAAACATTATTATTACAACCAGACTGGGTTTTCCAAGATGTCGAATTCATTCAAATAAATCAATTCTGATCTGTCCTTTCCTGACAAAGCCAATATTCCTCTCGGCTCCTCCACACACACACACACACACACCCCTTCCCCCATTTATTACAGAAATAATTTTCTCCTTAGAGGGGACTCACACCGTGCTCAGAGGACAGAGCAGTGAGAACAGGACAGCACAGGGCAAGGCACAGCAGAAACTCCGAGTCTGTGATAATTCCCCCAGAGGACCCTATCACAGGGTTTTCCCCTACTTACACCATTAGTTGGCTGCTGTTCTTCTTTCCCTCAAGCCTCCCCCCCCCCCCCCAAAAAAAAAAACAACCAACAAAAAACAACAAACGAAAGCCAAACAACCTGGTCATGTCCTTGAGAACGGGAACATGATATTTGGTGGAAAAGTGACGTGGCTAAACAGGAGACTTGCTGGCTGTGAGGAGGCCACTTGTTCCTAAACACCAGCTCATGCTCAGGAGGAGTTTGCTGGTGCTGGCAACTCATGTCTTAGCAACCACGGGAAAAATCCCAGGTACTGACACCTGTGTGGATGGATCATCTTGTCCCCTATTTGGTTTTTCTTTAAAAGCAGGGAATTAAAAGAAGGCATAGCACTGTCCTCATGCCCAAACCCTGAGCACCAAACACAAATGCTCTGGCTGCCGGTGAGGGCAGGGTGACCATTGCCCATGCACTGAAAGCAAGGGGAGGCCTGCGAGCATAAACAGGCAAGCTGTGGTGGGGATCCAGGACATGAGTGGAGCCCAGGGCACCCTGTACATCCTGCACACCCCTGCCTTGCCCAGACTGGCCTTGCAGCAAGGCTGGAAGAAGCAGCATGCACCCTGCAGGGGTACAGCCTTGGCTGGGCATGGAGACACACTTCCAGCTGCTTATGGTACCCCTGCTTTAAGCTGCCATGGAGGACAGGAAAGAATGACACTTTTTTCCTCTCTGGAGAGTCCCCAGTAGGTAGTACCTTTTAATGCTACTGGGGACAGTCGTTGTTCCCCCAGTTTCCATACACTGCCAAGACGGAGCAGTCACAGTACTAACATGGGCTCCAAATCTACCACAAAGATGGGGCAAAGACTGGGGCCGTGAGCAGCTGGGAAAGAGGAGTGTCGTGTCCTGTCCTGCCCCCTCAGGTTCTGTCAAGCCTTGCCTTCCGCTCTTGGCATGATCCAAAGTGACACTGTTGCCCACCAGCCCTTGGCCACCTTCTGCTCCGGGGGCATCCTTGGCAGGGCAAGCCGAGCCGCCAAGACCTGCCCCCCTCGCTACAGGGCTGGTTAGTCCAGTTGCTCATTTTCCTGCCTTCCTGCTATCCCACCTAAGACCGCCGCTTCTCCAGCTACATCTCACCACATCCCCCCGACCAACCCTGGGAATCCCAACGCCGCTTTGCTCCGGGCAGTGGAGGCGGGACTGGGGACGGGGGATGCGAGGGGAGGCCCTGCCCCGCCGGTGCTTCCTCCCACAGGTGCCGTCAGTGCTTCCCGGCCCGCCCCCCGCCCGGTAGCGCCGGCTAGGCTCTGCCGCCTGCCCTGCTCTCAAAGCTTAGGCGAGGGGGACCTCTGCAGGCCGCGCCGCCGCTGCTTCCCCGTTCCCCGAAACGCGGCTGCTCACCCCGCCCTGTGGGACCGAGCAGGGCGTGCTGCCTAGCGACGGGCGTTCCTAATAAGGGACAACCCCCTTCTGAAGGTGAAGAGGTAAAAAGCGGAAGGGTTTTGTGAGCGGAACTCCCCATAGCATCCCTTCTGCCAGCTGAGCAGCGGCTTCGTGTCCCGCAGAGGAAACAAGTCGCGTTTTCCCAGGGCTTGTGACGCTACTAACGGCACACGCTGAAGAAGCACATTGCCCCCCTGACCCATATGAGGAGCTGAGGAAGCAGGATGCTACCCTAGAAACACAGGCTGAAGGGTGAGAGCCATCCCCTGGTTCACAGTGATTTCAGAGAAGCTGTTAAAACCAGACACCAGTGCCACAGATCTTAGGGACAAGAAGGTGAAAGCCAGGTACAGGCATGACCTGGCCACTCTGAGAAACAGCAGGTGAGCAGGGAAGCATCAGGCAGCTCTTCCTTTGTGGGCACACCATGCATACCCCTCAGTCCCTGTCCCCCAAATTTAAATGTCTTGTTGAATTTCGACCAAAATGTGACCAGAGACGCGACACCCACAGGAAATTCAGACTGTGAGTGCTTTGAATCCTGCTGGCTTGGAAAACTGAACTTCAGAGAGCTTCTTGGTGCATGTACACAGCTCTTTTGCATCCAGGGTCACCTCTAGCCTTCGTTTGGTACTGCCTGTCTGCATTTCCAAGTGCAGCAGGGGCTTCTTAGGGATCTGGAGCAGCTTTTGAACATAACTGCATGAAGGCACTGGCCTGTGCGCTCCCTGCTCTCCCAGCAGTAGCAGGGCAAGCTGGCGGGTAGCAGCACTGCTCTCAGTTATCAATGGCAGTGATGCCATTGCATGACTGTTCCATCCACAGAGCTGGGGCACAAGCACATCCCAGACTTTGACCTGCTTCTCTGTAGTTCTAAACTGAACTGCTGCTGCAGTTCTAAAATGTAGCAAACCTCCCAAACCATCAGCGTTTGGTATCAAATCGTCAGTGTCCTCCCTTCACTGGTCAGGGGATCATGTGCACCTTGCTCTGAGGGTGGCAGAGTCACAAGCAGCAAGTGCTATGCATGTGCTGACCATACAGCTGACAGACACTGTTCCCAGGCTATTTTCTGCTCTTGGTTACATGGGCACTAGCCCCAGGTGATGGTCCAGCCTCTGAATCACAAAAATGATGATTACAGCCACTTTACTTCCAGTGAGGGAGTTTCAGAAAAATAATAATTTGAAGGAAAATATTATGTGCAACATTTTTTTTTTTGTGGAAGTATTGAAGCCTTGAGTGTAGGGGGTATCATAAGTCACATTCCTTTATGCTCAAGCTGGCAGCTCCCTCAGGCATTGTGGTGTGCTCACATATCTCTTGCATGGGCACCTATACCCATGCTGGGGGTGATTGGTGGGGTGTTAGAGGCAACGGAGACAGACTGTTCTTGGAGTACAGGGAAAGGCTAAGGGGCAATGGACACCAGGAGCAAAGGACACAGTTGCATCAAGGAAAACACTGATTAGATATTAGGGAAAGAGACTTGCCACATGAACTGTAGTTA
Source organism: Pezoporus flaviventris (assembly GCF_033815535.1). NCBI lineage: Eukaryota > Metazoa > Chordata > Aves > Psittaciformes > Psittacidae > Pezoporus > Pezoporus flaviventris. The sequence goes on along the minus strand of NW_026892577.1, from coordinate 10,749,912 downwards.
AATACTGAACAGGGTTCAGACTTCGGAGTCACCACTCTTGGAGATATTCAGAACTGGGCACCCTGACCTTAGCTAGCAGCAGTGAGTCCTCCTCAGAATGAGGTCTGGATCACAAACTCCCTGAGGTCACTTCCAGCCTGAATTATGCTATGATTCAATGATGATCCAAACAAACCCCTGGCTGCTGCTCCAGTATCCTCCTCATCCATCAGCACTTTCCAGCACAGCAAAATAAACTGGAGCAGCCAAGCAACTTCCAAGCCCATCAGCACAAGCAGCAATATAAAGCCAGTGTCACACAGCCTGTAATCAGCTGCTATATCTCATTTCTTAATATCACATTATTTTATGATCCACTAATGCTTTTCCTAAATAGTCCCATTTGTTCTTCACCTAATTCAACCATAGCCCTTAATTATTTGATACTAATAGCTTTCATTTCTCTCACTCCCTTCTCTGTTTCTTCGCCTGCAGGGGGAATCAGCTGTGACATCTAGGAGCAAGGTTGCAAAACAGCTCCTGCCTTCATTCCTTGTGCCCTGCCCATCTCAGGGTGCAGAAACCATGGCCAAGGGGAAGGGAATTTGCCCTATTTGATCCATGACAATATCAGGGGAAAGAAAAAGGATAGTTAGCAGTGCTGGATGCAAGTCATCCCAAAGTGAGAAGAAATAACAACTGATAACTTGGGGCTGTCATCAGGACCACCCGCTCCAGTAACCAATGGCTGGAGTGAGATGGCCAGGGCTTGGCTCTGAAGCACCTCACTTTGAAGTGGTGACAAGTCTCTCCACTAAAACCCTTTTGCAATGGCTTTGATGATAAGAAAGTCGAAGGATTGGTGAAGTAGAGCTCCCTAGGGAAAGCTTCCCAGGCTCTCCTGCCTTCCATTCTGCTGTGTCACAGCCCTTGATTTCAGTGCCTTTCTAGGTTCCCCTTTACAGAAGGGAGGATGAGGATTATTTTCCAAAGAAAAGGGTTGGACAAGAAAACTTTGGGTGAGGGAAACTGGGCAGATATGCTACCTGCAAACATGTCAGGAGACTTTGTGCACAGCATGGGCTATGGCTTGCTCCTCTCCCAGCAGGCACCTTCAAAGCAAGGCACAAGGGCTCAGCAATGCTCCCTAAAAGGCACTCGATGTCCTGTCAGAGGCTGTTTGCAAGGTCCTCCTGATGGCCTTCGCTGGTCTTGAGAGCCCCCAGGACTCAGTCAGAGGGAGCCTTGCTGCTGCACAACACTCAGGGTAAACTTGGTGGTGCCACACAGCACCTTAGATGCTCGCCTCACCAGGACTGGACTGGTTTCCACTGTTTCCTACTGGGTGTGGGTCTGGCACATGCTGGATGCTGAAGTCCATCCACAAGCTTTAACAAATTATTACCTAGGACTCTCACCCAAGGCAGGGATCTCCCTTCAAAGCAGTAATGCCTAAGAAAACCCATTTCTTATAAGGTGAATGGCTCATGGCAGCCCAGAGGTGGTGGAGTTCACTCTCTACAGCTCATATTCTTCTCCATCTGCAATGAATTAAAAAAGCCAGCAACAAACCCTCTGATGGACAGATTTTGATGGAGTACTCCACAGGTCTGCTAATTGTTTTCCCATTAATCCTTGCTTTTGAAAGTAGAGCTGGGTTTTATTTGGAATAGTCAGTCAAGAGGTGTGGCTCACCAGCAGCAGAAAGGTGCAAAGCAATAGCTAGATGTGCGAATTCTTCACATTATGGGAAAATGTCCCAGTCAAGTTATTTCTCACCTGCCTCCTGTCCCTGTTGCAGACACAGGCTCTAAATATCACTTCTCCTTGCCTGGCAGCAAGAAAGAGAAGCAGCAGCACTTATTGGTAGCAGAGAGGCTGCAACTAGGAAGGATGGATGCTTGCTGTCCCAGGAATTTTCTCATTGGGTTTTGATAGAATAACTCTATAATTAAGCAGTTCTAATTGATGGGAAGAGCAGAGAGTTTTGGAAAGCTGTGTCTTAGTAAGAATATTTCTTCTTTTTCTTAAAGCTAAGAAGCTGCTGCCCTAACCTGGGCAGGTGGAGAAAGGTTTCTATGAGCAAGAGAGACAGAAAGGTCTGTCAGGAGAGGATTAGCCGGAGCAGAGCCTGCCTCCAAGCAAGACAGAGGGTGAGGCAACCTTGCAAAGCCTGTCTGGGCTATTTTCTAGAGCTCTGGGAGGAAGACTGCAGAGCCAGGAGCGACAGAGGAGAGCTGCATTAAAAGAGGAAATTAATTTTGCTCTAATGCCTGCTATGGCTGTTTCTTACAAAGCAGTGAACAGCGGCTGCCTCTAGCCCTCAAATCCTGAAATCCCCCAGCTGTCCCCATCCCCATCGAGCAAGTCTAATGGAGGCTTTTGATACAAGGAGGGCCCTTTCTCTGTGGCCTACTGGGAAGTGTAGTTCAGTGCCTGCATGGCCATTTCAGAGAAGTCTTTGCTCCTGGTTTGCAGAGCCTGAGGCTCAGAGCAGGAGAGTTGTGGAACAGCATTGGGATGGGTCCTGGGTCCGTCTGCTGCTTGCCCTGGTTGACCATTCCTCCCTGGAGTGTGGGACCATGAGGTATTCCCTCTTTGCTGGGGAGTCTGAGGGGAAGAGCTGTGGGATGCCCCTTCTGACACGCTGATCTGCAGCCCCAACAAAGAAGATCTTGGTAGTCAGGGCCTTGCTGAATTCCACTTCCAGCAGAAATGAGGGTGGGCGCAAACAAACAGGAGACATGGCTGGGAATCAGGCATGTGATTGGAGGCTGATAGGGATGAGTGTCCAGGGCTGCCATGGTGCAGGGCCACCTTGAACTTGCACTTGCATGTCCCACTGAGTCAGGGCTGGCAGTAGGGGTTTAGCTCAGCTTTCCTGAGGGAAGGGCTCACAATGACACATCATCCATGGAAACAAAAGGGAGTTTTTGAAGGAGAGTGCTTCAAACCCTGCACACTGAGCTGATGAGGGGGAAAGCAAGCATCTGGGGTTCAAATGCCTCAGAGATGCACAAAAATCTGTAGAAGAAGAGGATAGGAAGAGCTTGGCCTGCCAGCCACAGATGCTGGATGTGACCAAGTGTCTAACCCTGACAAGCCCAACAAGTGCCCAGCACTTAGCAAAAAAGAGATGGTTTTGCACACTGGAGTCTGGGGCACATCTTGAAGAATGTGAGACTGTCTGGGTTTGAGGGTGTTTCATCCCACATGGAAAATCTGAACTGTTTGCATTTCTTCCCATGGCTTTTTTTATTTTCACCAAAGTTTCTTTCAGTAAGGCGATGTGAGTTGCATCCAGACTGCACCTCCCCATTTTCCTCCTCAAATTAATAATAGATTCATTTGCTAAAGGCACTATTAGGGTATTAAGTGAAAATGAATTAAGTTTAATTCAATTGTTATTTTAGGAGCTTTGCCTCGTCAGGGTTTTGCAAAGCTTCATTCTTCCACTCGCTGGAGACCGGCTTTAACACGCCCCTGCTGAGATGTTGCTGCAAGCCACAAACCCATCACGCTGGGAGTTTTACTTAATGCTAAGGGTTGGATTTTATTTTGCTTAATGTCAGAGTCTGCCTGCCACGCTGCTGGGGGAGAAGGGAGAGCCATAGACTGGTTAGCTCAAGTCCATCACACTCGGCTCAGAAATACAAGTGACTGGCTGGTGATTTCTTAGGCAAAAAAGAACATGTCACTGCTCTCCTGCTTCAGAGGGGCTTCACACGCTCATTGTATCAGGTCTAATCTGGATCTTCTACATCTGCTGCAGGTCATCAGCACAAGAGGGTGCGGACTACAAAGGGTAGGAAGAGCATCAGGGTCTGCCCTGGTCTGCCCTGTTCCCCATCCCCAGGGAATCATCAGCTCCAGCCAAGCCAAGGAGAAAAGCTGGAAAAGGGGAAATGAGAAGAGGAGAGAAAGCGATGACAGAGGGACCTATCTTGGAACTGATGCCCATGTCTTTGTTATGTGCTTTAGGCAGGCTGCTGAGTGCCTTTAGTCATATGGGGTTTGATGCGGGATTTGGAGAAAATTCATGTCCTGGCACAGTGGAGGGAACAACAGAAAATGTGACCCAGAGGGGTGAGAAGAAGAAGGGCTCAGACTCCCCCAGCACCCAGTGAGAGGACCTTTCAGACAAGCTATCAGCTCTCATAGCTTGTAGTTGTGCTGTGAGAACCATAACATCCCTCCTCCCTTTCCTCTCTGGTTCCTATAGCAGAGAGGGAGAAGGGAGGACAAGACCCCAGGATAAACACCCACATATGGTGCCAGGACACCTCAGTGTCAGGAGCAGCAAGCAGAAGGAAGGAGCACTCAGAGCAGGGCTCTCTCATCCCCTAACCTTGCTGAGAGCGAGCGCCCAGGATTTATGGAAGAAAAGCTTGGCAGTGACCTCTGATCCACTCCAGCACTGAGCACAGACTCGGATGGCATTACAGCGTGATGTACGGCCAGCGGGTCTGCCGGGCAGTCTCTTGTGAGCAATGGCTTGCGATATTTCTGGAGTTTATACCTAGCTCTCCAGCTCAACGGGCGTTCGGGATATGATTTGTGCCCTATGTAGGTCTATAAATATTGAGCTCAGAGCATTATATATGGCGACAGCCCTACAGCACTCCCGGTGATATATCCCTGCGTTTGCGGTTGTAGGCGAATAATTTTAGTTTGAGTGGTGTGGCAATGAGAACAAGGAGGAAGTAAAATAAAAGGGTAATTCAAGCCCAAGTGAATGGCAGGGAGCATGCGTGAGGCTTGGCTGATCATTCAAACCTCTCCCACCAAATCACTCAAGGAATTGATGGCTGGAGTCATTTCTGGAATTAGTTACCTTATCCCTGTCTGCTGCTGTCTGCAGAGTAAAGGGATGCCACCAAGCCCCTCCTGCCTGGGGTTCTGCTGGGAGGAAGTGCTGCACCAGGGCTGGGAAGGAGCAGAGGACAAGGCTGGCACTCTGAATGCCAGGGCATTCCTCAGGCTGGAGCATGGGGAGAACCTAGGCTATTATCACCAGCCTCTTACCACCCAGTTCCATGGAAGCTGCATTGCCATGGGAAACCATCATGACAAGCAGCTTGCAGGCCACCATGTAAGTGTGGGGACAAGGGCCTTTTCTGCTATAAATGTGGGGAGTGCTGCAGTCCAGGTATGGCTTCTCCACCTGTAAATCCCACAGTACTCCCTTCTTCCAGTCAGGAGATTGGCAAAGGGGGATCAGATCCATGCAGCTGCATATTCTGTTCAGGCAGATATCATCAGAGCCTCAGACAAACTCCTGAGAGGGATGCTGCAATGATCAAATGTCCATCTCAAGGGGAAAACTGAGGCCAGATTTCATGCCGTGTCCAATTCACTGTGATGCTTCAGGATGTTCAAGTGCTTCTGTCCATACAGGGCTGTCCCAGGCTGAAAGGTTCAGAAAATGCACCTTGGATGATTAAAATGAATCATTTCCACCCTGGCATCAGAACTCAGCACTTCCACTGAAAAGACCCATCCTTTACTCTGCATCCTGCCACCGTGGGTGACATGGGGATGCCTGGGTGGCTCAGCACCATGTACCTTGGAGAGAAGTCTGAGGCAAAGCCTGTAATTAATTTTTAATTGTGAAATATGTGAGTGAACAACCTCCTGAGGAATGGGATTACAAGGGAGGGAAAAGTCTGGATGGACCCGTGCTGCTAACACACTTTCTAACAGCAATCAGTCTGCAACGGTGTGTTTCAGGGTACCTCACTCCAGTACAAATGCCATAATGGGCCCATTACGTTTCCATTACTGCATTACCACACCTGAAAACATGGTTGTCAAAACCCCTCCTCACTGTCCCCAGTTTCAGCACTGGTGTAGTGGCATGAGATCATCTAGGAGGAATTCAACTCAGTTTGTTAGTCTGATGTCAGTGAATAACCCCAGTGATAACCTACAGCAAAGGAGCTGAGGCTCTTTCCTCCTGGGAAACCCACACTTTCCAGCTCCCTCACAACACTCAAGGGCAAGGTCTTGTCAGAGCATTGGGTGATGCAGGTGATGAAGGCCAAGAGCAGGAGAGACCATTTACAGAGAGCTGGAGTGGTTTGCTCTGATTTTGTAAAGAGATGGAAGGTCAACAGAGAGCAATAGCACTTCTCGATGGCTTTATGTCAGAACAGGGACTGCAGCTGTTGGCAATCACAGCTGTTGCAGATACAAAGGATGTGAAAATTGATCTGATTTCTTCTACATTAAAAGATTTAAGCTACATGGGGACAAAACCTACTTCCACTGGAATCTGCTGCTTTAATCTTGAAGAGACACAAAAGAGTTGATGAGTTCAGGATGTGACACAAAGCAATTTGGGGTTAAAGTTGCAGCTTTTAACATGCTAGAAGCCTTGTAGAGCTGGGATAGATGGGTAGGTTCTCCATCAAAGGGCCCCTTGAGTCAAATGCTGACATCCCTCTCGGAGATTAACTACAAGTGAAGAGGAAGGAGCAGCCTGAAAGATGTCGTGTCTGAGTGATCCGGTAGGTCAGATGTATTGTAAGAAGGATCTCTTGCAGTCACAAAACACAATAATCTTTCACCCAAACGAGTCACTGAAACATTTCATATTCCTACCCCATTTCTGGATTACTTTACCCTCCTGGAAAGATTCAGCAATGCCAGGCTCCAAGACATTTGGTTCTGGGAGAGGAGACCTGCAAACCAAAGCCAGTGCTCTGGCCCAACTAAATAGCTCAAACTTTCTTCACTGCAGCCCTGAATGTTTCTTTGCAACGCTGGTGCTCACTTTGGTGGAATAACTTGATCCTGCTGCTGGGGCAGTGTTCCCTGGGTTCCTTTTGCAGGTACCTGGGGCTGCAGTGGTCACCAGAGCACCAGAGAGACAGTGGCCTTTGCACTAGCATCCCATGGAGGAGGTTGCTCTGCGACTTCTGCTGGAGCCAGCTCAGCTCCACGACTCCATGGCCAGATGAGGGCTGTGGCTAGACAAAGGCACTCTGAAGACAGCAGCATGTCACTCGTCCTCCTGGTTCCCCACTTGGTGGTACCGATCTCTTCCCTTGTACTGGTGGCTGAGAATGGAGACATCCTACTGAGACCATCTCTTCACCCTGTTAACACAAGATTTATGCCATGAACAGCCTGATTCTTTAACTGTGAGCCCTCTGTCTTGCACCTCTCCATGTCAGCGCTGGTGATATTTCTCTCCAAGAAACAGATTGGTTGTGGCTGAGCTGTCACAGCCCCCCTTGGTCCCCAGACTGCTCTGATTACTTGCATGTGAGACTTCCCTTTACCCTTCCCTGAAGCAGCCAAATACCTGTGAGGAGAAATTAGCTGCTTCAGTGACAGAGCTCAGTTTCTTGGGAGAATCCTGTGCCTCCAGCACAACTGGTAAATGAAGCAGCTCACCCAGGGAGCATCTTCCCAGAGGAGCATGGCTCAGGGCAGACATGCCCATAGCTTGGTGTTTGGCCTCCCCAGGCATCCGACCACAACTGAGGACTGCACCAAGCAGGACTCACCTGGGCTTTATGGTACAGAGCTAATGCTTTCTCCTCACTGTAGGAAATGATGTACTTCAGCAGATTTGTTGTGCATTCCCATGCCCTCCTTCCCACTAAACCCAAACAATTTGACTCATCACAGCTTTCTTCCCATTCTGTACATTAGGAAGTGGTCTCAGCATCACCATGAGTGTCTGGGGCACCCCTCCTTGGCTAGCCCAGCTGTGTCTGGGGAGGCTGGAAATGCAGCCTGGCTCCTGTATGCTCACCCAGCCCCCAAAACATCCCTTATTTCCCCGGCACTGACAGGTCTTTGTGGGACAAGGACAGGTCCTTGTGGGACAAGCAGGGTCACCTGTGAGGTGACATCACCAAGGGCATCTGCCACTCATGTGGTAGCAGGAGTGAAGTCCACCTTCTGGTTCCCATCACAGGCTGGCAGGGACTGTTGCCAGCTCTCCTCTGCTCCAGGGAAGTCTCATTTTGAGCAGGGCAGTGAGGAGGACACAGACAGGGAGGGCAGAGCTCAGCGTGAACTCGAGGAAGGCCAAGGAATCAGACAAAATTTGGCCAAAATTGGGCCAGATAAGAAAAAAATTATTAGACAGAGGTCAACACCCCCCCCCCCCCCCAACTCATCTGAATGCACCCACATATGCAAGCACACTCAAAACTCTTGCTTTTCTTTTGGAAACCAGGCTAGGAAACAAAGAAGAGAAAGTTCACAGCTGGCAGACCACCCAGAGGAGGTTTATCCTGAATTTCAGCGTATCATTTCAGATCACGTCATGGCCTCTGCCCTCTGGGCACCTTTTCACTACTAAATGCACTGTGGAACAAATGCCAAGTGATGGTGGAACACAAATAATCCCTTCTCAGAGAGAATTACTTTCCTGGTGAATATGGGGAATAAATGTAGCTTTAAAAAGCAATAACTTGTTAAACAGACACAGACACATACACACACAGACCCCATTAAAGCCATTTGATGTGAGCCAAGGAAAAGTGTCTCCAAATCACATAATTATTCTAAGAGACGAAGTTGTATTTGCTTAAACTGGTTCAAATCACCTTTGGGGAAGGAGGAGAGAGGGTTTGTGTCTGCACCATTAAATGCTTTGATTTCCTGCAGCTCACCCCAGACTCTTATTTTAATAGCATTAAAAATATGAATATGTGATAATAAAATACAGGTGGTTTCCTTGAGCTTTATTGACTTCCTATGCCACAAAGAGGAAAACATTGCTTATCTTGTTTAGCATTTCTTGGCTTTACTTTTTTTCTCTTTTGATTAATGCTAGGAGCTTTTTGGCTGTCCGAAAGAGCTGCTGCAGCCACCTGCTTTGAGCAATGTGGCTAAAAGATCCCAGCTGCTTGACCACAATTCTTATTGCACCCCATGAGGCAGGAGGAGAGGCATGGAGCCAGACCCCTTTCTCTGTGCCTTGCTGTAGCTCAGGGAGTCAGAGGCTCACGGGGGTCTCAGCTTTGTGTCCTCATTGTGGCTGAAATTCCTGAGCAGTGGTTCTGCACAGTCACAGCATCCTGACACTGCCCAGCCCACCCAAGCTTAGAACCACAGAATCAACTAGGCTGCAAAAGATCTGTAAGATCATCAAGTCCAACCCTTATCCCAGCACTGCCAAGTCCTCCGCTAAACCATGTCACTGAGGGCCTCATCCACACGGGTTTCGAACACTTCCAGGGACGGTGATCCCACCACTGCCCTGGGCAGCCTGTGCCAGTGCCTGACCACCCTTTTGGTGAAGAAACTTCCCTTAACTCCTATCTAAACCTCCCCTGGTGCAGCTTGAGCCCATTACCTCTTGTCCTATCACTTCTTACCTGGGAGAAGAGACTGACCCCCACGTCACTACAACTTCCTTTCAGGACATGCTCTAGCACCTCTATGTCTCTCTTGAAGTGAGGGGCCCAGAACTGAACACAGTATTCAAGGTGTGGCTTCACCAGTGCCAAGTACAGGGGACAATCACTTCCCGGCCTCTGCTGGCTGCACTGTTTCTGCTACATGCTAGGATGCTGTTGGCCATCTTGGCTGCCTGGGCACAAGCTGGCTCGTGTTCAGCAGCCATCAGTCAGCACCCCCGTGTACCTTCCAGCCACGTTTCCTTTCAGCTCTACCCACCACATGAAGAGAGGACATCCATGGAAAGTCTCACTTCTAAATCCTGCTGGGGAGTCCTGAATTAGGGCGAATCCATCCCCCGAATCTCTCAGGTCTGGGTTTGCCTGTTCTTCTTGCCTCCTGGGTAACCTGGGGCTGGGCTGCCTGGGAGCACCCCACACCCGGCACAGACGGGAGGGTCTAGGGGGCAGCGGCAGGCGCACTCCGGCCCCTAGATGGAGCTCGGTACCCGCCGTTCGGTCCTGCGCGGCCCCAGGGCCGGCAGCAGGATGCTCGACGGCAGCTTCCCCCCGCCCAGTAGCACAGGAGCGAGTAGGGGGCAGGCTGTGCCTCCCTCCCCAGTCCTGCTTGTCTGACTCACCCATGGGTGCCCAAATCTGGCCGGAGAGGTGGCCACCGTCCTGCAGCTCTAGCCAGGGTCACCTTGCACCAGGTTCATCTGTTGAAGGCGTGGTGCCATGGGGGGAACACCAAAAGCTTTGTTCCCTGTTTGTTTCAAGGCACTTGTGTAAGGGATTGTCTTGCCTTAGACCCCATCTTTTGGAGGGCAGGGGGGCAGGCAAGAGCCCCTTTCTCCATCTGCTGCAGAGACACCTGAGGTCCCGTGGCTGCCATGCAGAAAATATCCTTTGGCCCTTAAAATAAAGGTAAATAAGAGGGAAGGGGGAGGGTGGGTGTTCTGAAAGTGAAAGGAGGGTGAAACGAGGAAAGAAAAAATAACTTTGGGATGAGATTTACACAAGGCAGCATCTGTAGCACTGCCAGGCAATAGACACCCAATCCCACCACCCCATCTCTTGGATGACGGTTCTCCACTCCCCCCATCCCACAAGGGTCAGTTTGAGCTAAGTTATCAGCCACAGCCAGGGTTTCCTCCAGAAAGGGGACTAGGGAGTCAGGACCCACCTCTTACCTTCTTCCTCCACTTGTTGCAAGGAAGAGAAAGAAACTGGCTCCTGAGACACAGGCGATGTTCAGCAACAGGACACCATCCTCACTCCTCGCCTCTTTGGCAGCGTCTGCAGCCACAAGCACTCTCAGAAAAGCCTTTCCACTGGATAATGTTACAGGTGTGCCTCTGCCTGTCCCTGGGCTTTCTCTGTCATGGCTGTGATGTGTTTCCCCAGGGCTGGCACACACAATGCACCCATGGTCCTAGCACGGGCTGTGCGCTCCCTTTCCTGACTGCTCTGAGTCTTGCTTCTGCCCATTGCTGTGTAGCACAGCGCTGCTCAAGTGCACGTATACCACCAGATCATCAAAGGATCGTGCCTGGAGGGAGATTGCATGGGAACTGTTGTGGGTCCACCAACAGATCCCTCTAGTCTTCTCTCTGGGAAGCACACTCCACTCTGCATCCCACCTCCTGCCCCTGGACATGGTGGTATGAGCCATGGCCAAAGCAGGTTTCAGACCTGTCATAACAACCGATAAGGTTTCAATATTTGTTTTCACTCCATCCCAAAATGAAAGTCAGATCTGTCCAACCATTTCTACAAGGATGGGGGTGGTGGGGAATGCCCCCTCAGCAGATCCCTCACTTGCCTCTGCATGTGGCTGTGATTGGCAGGCAGGACATGTCCCTCTGCAGTCACAGGGGTGTCTCCGATGGCAGGACAGCACAGGCTGGCAGTGGCAGAAACCCAGCAGTGTCGTAGATTTGTATAAAGCTTCCTGGAGCTTAATCCTGGAATGAAGACAGAACCCTGGGTATGGCCCAGCAGCTACTGCTGTGCTCTGCTCCTGTCACCATGGGATGTCAGCCAGGATCCCAATTTCAGCAGCAGCTTCATGATGTGACACCTCTAGACCCTGAGAGCCCCTCCAGCACATCACCTGTGGCAGGAAGAGATGGATGGGCATAGTCCCTATGGGGGGACAGCCCTCCTCTGCCCAACCCATGCTGACCCAGGATCCCAAGTCCCAGGTGCCTCCCACCACCTCTCCCCATATCCCATGAAGTGGCAGGCACTTGGATTTTCTTTTTTCTGTGGCTTTCAAACAAGCATCTTCCTGGTACATCATGGCTGGTGTTTGCCCTCTTCTCCTGCAGCCTGGCTGCAGTGGACTCCCTCTTCTCCGCCAGGCCCTCAGGGTTCTCCCGTGAAAACAGCCGGATCAGCTGGGGAAGCTCTTACCCCTGCAGAGGGAGAGCTGTGCAGAGGCCTGGACACAACCCAGTGCACTTGTACTCTCTTCCTCGCAACAATCTTGAGCAAGCTTTTTCCCTGCCTATACCTTCCTTTTTCCCTCTGCCACTTTACATGGGGAGATCTTGGGGTCAAGCCCTGCCCCTCAGCACATTTATGTCCAACATACCTGACAGCCCAGGCTTCATCTTGCTCCCTCTGAGCACCAGCATCACAAAACAAATGCCAGCTCTGACACTTGCCCAAAAGCCAAGCATTGGCAACAGCAGGTACCAATAGTAAAACAACGTGACTTCCTAAATTATTCCTCTTGCTGAGACACGAGAGTCTTTGGGAAACGGAGCTTTTCCCTATGTTTTCATCTATCCCCATCTTTGTACTGCTTCCCAACCGTAGTCAAAAGAAGTCTGTATTGATTGATATTTTTTAATCACTGCTTTGTTATTTTTAGGCGGCTGCAGTCTGAGGGAGACAGACAGTTAACCGCAGCGCTCAGACCAGCGGGTTTGCATTCTTTGCAGGCAATGAGCAAACAAGTTTTCTCAAGCCTGGTTCCTTCCTGCTCAAAAATCAGAGGAGGGACTCCCCGTCTATTTCTGCTCATTTTATTTTCGCTCCAGAAGCAGAGAGGCAAAGGGCAGCTGATCTGAAGGTAAGCACTGAATTTCCAGCCCCAAGGAAGCTCAGGGCGGGTGGGGGGGACACGACACCTTTAACTCACAGAATTTCGGCTGGAGGTTGGGGTGTGATTAAGAGTTCCACAGGTAAGAGCTGCCAGAGCCAGCCCCATGCTTCCCACAGCCAGCTGCAAAAGCAAGAAAATAGAAGGAAGCCAAAAATTAATTTCTGGACTTGGAAAATGAAAGGTTTTTTTTGGTGCTTTTGGGGGAAAAATAAAATCTCTTTGAATGCAATTTTGACTTGAGTAAATGCATAGAATCTGTTTAAAACTCCCAAATTAACCAGGAGTTTCTGGTCAATGGAAAAGAATAGGGGCAAAGAATCTCTGTCCTAATGTTGGGCAAGCACGGACACATCAAACAGAAATCTCCTACTGTAACAAAGGCAAAAAAATTAATAATAATAAAAATAATAGAAAAAAAATCGAGGTCCCAGCTAGGCTGACAAACAAAAGATCTGCAAAACCAGACAACCTGGTCTGACTTCAGCAGAAGCTTTTTGCAACAATCTGTAAGCTTTGTGTGCTTTCCTTCTTCCTTTAATATTCGGAACTGGATGATCTTTAAGGTCACTTCCAACCCAAACCATTTTCTGTTTCTCTGAAATCTGATTTTTCTTCACAAATTAAGACTTTTCCACTTATAAAAATTTCAACCCAGGATATTTGGGTCATTCAATGTTGTATTTCACAAACGTTTTTCGGCCAACCGGCTGCCAAAGCTCAGTGTTGCACAAAGAAATCAATGTCACTCAGCCAGTCTGCTTCTGGCAGGAGGGGAAAAAAGATTAATTCAAAAAGTTCCAGCTGTCCCAGGACCCCAGACAGGGCTGGCTTTTTGCTGTAACCCAAACAGTTTTCAGCAAAGCCATTTTCAGTTTGGTCGGTAAATCCACTTGTGTTTTCTACTCTATCTAGTCCAGGACTGCATGTAAGCTGTCCTCAGCAGCAAGGAGGGGCTGGGGCTCTGCACGTTGTTTTTAGGGTAGGTTGGTTAAATTGCTGATCTACAGTAGTGGTTAGGTAATGAAAATGGTCCTCTATATGGGTGTTGGTGGGGTCAGAGCCTCCTTTTATTATCAGTTATACACGGTACACAGAGAACAGGTATACTTGCCCAGTCTTCCTCCAGCAAATGACAGGTGACTCTCACAGATGTTGCTGCAGGAAAAGCAGCAATAAATATACAACATATGCCCCATAGGTGGAATAATGCAGTCCAAGAAAAGCTGCATGTGGCCTTTACAAGTTACTTGACCAGAAATTGAGGCATGCATGTACTGCAAGGGGCCACACGTGCTGGCCCGTACCCAGGACAAAGCACAACTGCAGGCTCCATTCAAGGCAGGAGTCTCCAGCAAAGACCCTTCAGCCTTTCCCTGGGCCCATCGCTCCACAGAGATAGATCAACTGATCCTGGATGACTCATGTGCTTAACTAATTGGCTAAATGGGGGCCAGACCTCTGGTCCCACTTGCCCACATAGTTTGCTGAGCTGGGACCAAACCCAGACAACCACAGCCCATCCAGCTGGGCTTTGTCTCTTCCAGCTCTGCACAGATGTTTAATACTACACTTACTTTTTCTCCCCCAACCCCACAGATTTTGCCTAGAAAAGCTTAGCACATCCACAGCCATCCCAACATGATTGATAGCTCTTGATCCCTGGCAGTGCTGTGGATGACAGAGGTGTGCATGACCACTCTCTTGCGTTGCCTATGTACCCTCAGCTGCCGATATCACACAGGCTTTCCTCCTCCAGCCCAATTCACTCCGCCTTGGTCTGTATTTCCTAGATACAGACAAACAGTGGTAAAAACATTTCTTCCTAACTCCCATTCCACATTTGGAATTTGCTATATTTCAAGAGAGCGGTAAGGGGGGAAATGACTTTCAAGGCATCTTAATGCAATTTTATTCCTGTTCCCAAATAGGTATAATACGAAAAATTAAATCAGCCTTCAACATGGTATAGATGGCCCCAGGATATGGCTGAGGTGATGTCAGTCTGTGAAACATATCATTACGTGTCATTGTTTCATGTCATTGCTTATTAATTCCATCATATTTCAGGCAACTTTTATTGTCTACGTACAGATCATCATATTTATAACTGGAAGCACATATGCAGATATCAAAACCACCTCCTGCCACTAAACCAATTTTAAAAATGAATCCAGGAGAAATACTTTAAGAGAAACCCCTTCCAGAAGCGATTGTTCCAGGACAAGGAAGACCAGATGACGGCTATTTTTCTGGTTCCAGTGTTCCATATTTTGTCACCTCACATCAAGATTTCTTTCTTTTCTTTATGTCTTTTTTTTTTTTTTTAAATCAGGAAAGATTGATAAGAAAAGGAGGAAGTCAACAATTTTAAGAACAAGATGTAGCTAAATATTGTATCTAAACACATGCCCTTGGATATGCATTATCATACGTTCGACTTCGCTGAGAAACATTTTGGAATATGAACTGAATAATGTGGATATTATAAAATGGCTGTCTCGGAATTAAATTTTATGATATTGATGTGTCATAATAATAAAATAGAAAACACTTTTAATATCAACAGTGAGCTCTATCATCCTTTTTTTATTATTATCATTTTGTGGTTGGTGCTTTTTCCTACACAGAAACCTTGAAAACAAAAACGTACACTGCAACAAACTGTAAACCATTAAAAACCTGCACACAACGATGCCTCCTGAAGGGGTAAGCCCTAACCCCAGCATTATCTTTGCAGCAGAAGTTGGGCATGTATTAAATAATTACCATAATCAGCACCTAAAAATCTATCTGTAGTATGAAACAGAACCCAAACAAAAGACTTCTGTGAAATTTATCTTGAGAAGAAGAATAGAAGGTATTTTACTTTAGTAGGTTTTGGGAGGTAATCAAGTATATTTCAGATACATCTCAAAAAATATGTGTGTTGTCTGTATTTCCTTATTTTCCTGTGGTTTTTCTTTAATTTTTCTTTCTTTTCTTATTTCTTTTTTGGCATCTTGTCTCTCCATCACTGGAGGTGTTTCTCTGTGTTCACTCACACACTGAAAGAGTGAATGACCCATAAATATTCAGCCCAATCCTGCAGTAACAGATTTGGGGTAAAGCAGGCTATTCATACACACAAGCTCCTCAGCAATGCTGCACGCAAAGAACCCAGCTTCCAGAAGCACTATCAACTGGGCGTCAAAGACTCTGGGCATTTTGTCACACATATCCCACAGGCAGCCTGGATTCAGGGCTTGCGGCTTGCCACCCTTTTCAGTCCTCTCCTCCAACATCCTTTTCCCCGTAATTCCCAGTGGTGGAAGAAATTCAAGGCTGAAGTCAATGCAGCTTCCCTGGCCGTAAGGCTGGGAGATTCCCCAAGGAAACTGAAGGGGGTTTTCCCACCAGTTTTATTTTCCACTGAGTAAGGCTTGCCCAGATGGGAACAATGTCCTTGAGTAAAGCTGAGTGTGAACAGAAAACAGGGTCCCCCAGATAATTCCCTGCAAGTTTGTACTCTTGCACATTTCTTTATATTCAAATTCCACTTTCCATATAAAGTTTTAAACACAAGTATTTTTAGACCCAACCCAGCCCAGGTGAGACCCCACTCCAAGATCTTCCTCAAGAAATTATTTAACATGAGTTTAAGGCCAATTCCTGCCACCCCAGCAAGCCTCCCAGAAGGGCTTTGGTTAAAGCACTGCTGGGTAGAAGCATGAAAATATTTAGAGGATCAGGGGTTAAAATACAACAAATTACCTCTGGAGCTTCCAAAGCCGAGTGAACCTGAGCAAAGTCTAATGCTAACTCTATTTTCATTTAACAGAAAATAGCAGGGGTTTCAGCAGTAGTTGTGATACGCTGTCTCCTCGCAGGGAACTAATAGACAGGGAAAAGCAAGGCTTTAAATGATTTATTCAGTACCCTGGAGATTTTTATTTTGATTTTTTTTTCGTTTCCACATAAATTACACAAGCACTTTATAAAATGAGTACACAGAAAACACCTTATTAAGTGCATAACTTAAAAAATCAAACCCAAACAAACAAATGCCTTAAAAAATCTCACTGAAAATAGGTTTTCTGATTGCTTGTTTGTACTAGCTGCTTAAATTGGCAGTGCTGTGTTAGGTTACAAGTAACTGAAAAATATATACTGTATATATATATCTATATATATTCCTGGTATTCGCTATAAGAAGTGCTCTGCTTAATTGTGTCTCATTCCCTCAGTACAATTAAAGAAACAGCTAAGTTAAACGGTTGAGAGTGAAATTGATTTTTGCCATCAGGAACTGCCTTCTAAAGGGAAACAGGTAAAATAAAACATTGGACAACATTTTGCAAATGATATGGAAATACTCCATGGAAAGAAACTGCATTACCCCCATAAAACTGCCACCCGGGTCTTCTCGTTATTAAAATACACGCTGATGGGCATGGAGTCCGTGGCAGCTGGGGACAGTTTGGGCTCTTCATACAATTGAGATATCATATTTACCATCCTCAGGAGTCTATCAGATCCTTCTCTTATTCCCCCCTTGCAAGAAAAAAATTAATGAAAAAGGGGAGGAGAGACAGTGAGGTGAGATCCAAAGGGTTCCCATCTGGAGCAAGCAGAAATTGCTGCTGTTTCCTCCATTTGTTGCATCCCCGAACGTCTCCGGTGTGAAAAACCTGAGGAGGCTCATGGCAGAGGCGCTTTCCAGGGAGCCTCTTCCTTTTGTTTCAAGCCATCAGTCCAAAGTATACATATATATATATATACATACACTTTATATATATATATATATATATATACGGATATATAAGGGTGACTCCAGGCTTTGCATTGCTGCTGGCAGAATCCAAAGGAAGTTCTTTCCCAGCTGGGTGAACGCCGGCAGCCATGTGTCAGAGCTGGTTTTTTTGTCTGGCAGCAGTCAGCAAGTTCACGGTCGGCACTGGAGACTTTCAAGAGAACAAAAGGGTTGGGAGGAGGCGAGACACCACTGCTGCTCCAGCAACCCCACAGGCAAGGAGAGTTTTCGGGGTGTTTTCCCTTCCTTTCGGTCCTTGTGGAGGCTTTCCCCAGCTGGACACATGGGATGCACACGAGGCTAGATGACTGCGGGGTGACAGCCTTCCCCAGGGAGAAACAGGTATGCCAAGTGTCCCACCAGTGATGCCGCTTGTCCCCCCAGGGACAACCCCACGAACAGAAGGTGCACATGCCACCAGCAGGTGCTAGCCTTACTCGCAAGCAGAAGCGACAGTGGTGACACTGGTGATCTTGGTGGAGTCATCAGACCAAGGCTGGAGGTTCTGGAGAGCAAAGAGAGAGGAATTGTGGACACAGATGGGGTCGGCTTGGATGGGCTGGTTGATGGTTTTTTGGAAGGCCTCCTGCTGCAGCTGCATGAGGATACGGTTCGCTTGCTGCCGCTCAGCCTCCCGCTCCTCTGCTGTCTGCCTCCTAGGAAAGAGGGAGCAGTTAGATGCATCTGGGGGAGCAAAGGAGGAGTATCTCCAGAGAGAATAGGTTGTGCTGGATGCTTAGAGTTGGGGGGGGGAGGGGGTAGCACAAGAGGATGCCTAGCCATGGCATAGGCCCACATCCCCACCCCAAACTGCCCGTAAATCCCTTAAACTGGGGGCTTGGGCTGTATCTTACTAGCCCCAGCAAAAATTGCTCTGATCACAGAAAGCCAGGAGCAGCCCACAGTTTTGGTTTGTTTCCCACCCATGGGAAAAACCCAAGCAGAGCCAAAACACCCATGGGAGCACATGATGGGGTTGCAAAAGGTGGGATTCCCTGCAAATGTGCCCTGTGCCCAGCAGTGAGAGCCAAGTGCACAATGTCCTAATGAGGAGCATGGGGCAGGAGCGAGGTGAGACACCACTGACTGGCAGTGCCACGTGGCTGGGAGACAGGCAACATCACCCTGGGTATCCCCTTCCCATCTCCTTTGCTGGGCTGTGGAGACCAGCTGTCAGGAATCTGGATGAAGGCAACAGCATGCCCAAGGCAGGCAGGACAAAAGTCAGCAAAATGTTGGCTAAAGACTAGAAACGTATCTCTAGCACTGAGAAGATTCAAAGCCCAGAATAAACTGTCTGAACAGGGTGAAGAAGCTATATTTAAGAACAGGTTGGATATGCATATATCTGGGATGAACCAGCAGAGCTGATCCTGCTGAGGAAGGAATCAGGGCCTGCTTGCGTCCTTTCCAGTGCTGGTAGGGTTCCAGCTCTGGGATCTCTTGGAGCAGGGAATGAGATAGGTAGAAAAGACCTGAACACACCTGAAAATCCCACCCCTCCCTTGCTTGGATAGCAGCAAGGTCATTCTGGAGGCTGCACCCTGTGGTTACCTCTGCTTTTAGTGGTGAACATCTCCTGGCACCTTCAGTGATGCTGCTGGGAAAACCCAAGGGCAGCTCACAGTGCCAGTCCCAGGGTGATCCCCAAAGCACCCCCTGTCTCTTTCACACACCCCTGGGCTCAGCTGATGCTCTCCCGGCAGCTTCTGTGGATCAGTGACAGGGGAAAAGGCAGCGTTTTAATTTAGCAACTCGGGGGGATGCAAGATGTCTCATCCTCTTTGGCTGTGGGGATTTGAAGTGGCAGCCCTGAGCTCCACAGTGATGTCTCAGAGAGCAGGGCAGCAGGTCCCTGGCTGCCCAGCAGGCAGGTGGGTGAAAGCTGGATGCAGGTGATGGGTCACAAGCCTCCAGGCGTGCAGCCAAGTCTCCCACCCTGGAGCATGTAGCTCAAGGCTCAGTCCCTGCTCTAATCACTATGTCAACATCTCACATCAGACATCCTGGGGAGTTGGGGCTCAGAACAGCACCGGCCCTCCCTGCACAGCATCTCTGCCTTGATGAATATTTAATGACTCCCTGCACAATGAAGAGGTGTTCCAGGAGGAGAGCGAGAGCCCCACATCCAGAACAGTCAGGAACACGATGGCTGAGAGCACCCAGGCTCCCAAATATCTCCCTGCTCTAAGCAACTGGTAAATCCATGCGTCATGTCAGGCTGTGATCTGTAAGTTCAGATCTGCCTGGAAGGAATTAAACCTTGATGCCCGTGTCTCAATCAAGAGCCCAAATCTAAGGAGGGGATGACACAGCCCACTTACTCCAGCAGAGACACCTGGGCAAGGGGCAGAGGCAAGACTCTTCCTCTCAGCCTGCATTTACTTAAACAGTTAAATCCCTCAGAGGCCTTAGAGCAACTCTTTTCTCAGATACTCCCTCCTGCACAGCTCAGACTGTGCCTGCAAGTGGCTCCTGCCAGCACCCAGCACTCCAGGCACCGCTCAGAGCTCACTGCCCTGTGCACGGGCCCAGAGCAGCGAGCTGGGTGTCCTATTAGCCAGGGGCACCCAAATCTCCATCACAACACCCAACGTACATTGATGCAAACAAGAAGAGCTTACAAGTTTGCACCCCTCAGGCTCAGGCCAGTGAGGATTCTCCCATGTCTAAGACTTCAGCTGAGGTCAGGCTGCAGCCTTTCCCTTAGGCAGAACCAGGAGTTTGTTTCTCTTTCCCCAGCTATTTTTTATGGAATAGATGAATAGCTTTGTATCCTTTTCTTCTCTGCCAAAGGGGGCCGAACTTAGCCAACAAATGCAAGGAGTATTGACAGATGGATTTGCCTCACTTCCTTAGGAAACCAGGTTAGAAGACATAGCTGACCCTGCTTTGCAGGCCATGGCAGTTCCTTCTCCAGGACTCTGCTCCTGGCCAACAGAGATCACTCCAGCTAGAGACTTCCTGGCACCTGGGGAGTTGCTCTCCCATGCTGTTTAGGGAAGGAATCGCTGAGGGGGGAGATTCACCCACACTCTTGGTTTCAAGTTCTTTGAACCTCATTTCTTATCCAACCTCAGCATCCTCGGGCACTCTCTGTCCCATTCACTCTCAGGGAGGCCCTGGGGAAGTCCTTTTCCCTGCCTTGAAGAAGCTACTGCCTGCCTAGACCCAGCACCCATCAACACTCCCCTGAGCTGCGGGGAGCTGCCCCTTGCCCAGCCCCCCCCTCAGGGTGTCTGCCCCCGGCCCGGAGCAGGGGATGTTCCGAGGACAAAGGGTGCTTTCCCCGGGGACACCCCGGGAAGCCGCATCCTGGGAGGGTCAGGGTCACGGCGGTGGAGCCCGGCCTCCTTTTCCTCTCTCGCCCGACTTTACCGACACGCCCGGCAGGGGAACAAAAAGAAAACATTTTGGCAAGGAGGTGCCCTAAAGCCCGCGGGGGTGAAAAACCTCCTCGTGATGCACAGCCCGGTATCCCGGCAGCCCCGGGTGCAGGATGCGGCCCACGCCGGGTGCGGCCCTGCCCCGGCGCCGGGGGTCCCGATCCCACCCCTCCCCGGGACGGCGCGGCTCGGCCGCCGATCCGCGCTCCGTCCGCCGCCGGGCCGGGGCTCCCACATGCTGCCGCTGGGGAAAGAGGCGTCGGGTGCCCCCCGGTACCACTGACCGCACCCGCCGCACAGCACCCTCACACATGAATCCTGCATACGTGTGTATGCACACATACATTCAGCCTCGTTGTATGCATGCGAATCAGCTTGCACGTAGACCCTGTGTGCTCACATATAGTACACACGGAATGCACACAGCCTGCACGCGCATCACACATGCATCCCCATGCAGGTGTCTGGTTTGCACGCACACCTCCAGCACCCACACCCACACATGTGGGGGCACATGGCCTTCACACAAAAGCATCCCCACACAAGCTGTGCAGTGACACACGCACGCCCTGCTTGGACACAACCACTCAGGAGCGCACATGCTCACACATGCTACACACACACACATGCACAGGCATGTGCATATATGGCCTACGCACACATACACATTCATGCCCCCAGGCACACACGTGGCTGTGCATGTACACATGCATTTGCATGTGTGTGTATGCTCAAATTCACATTCACACACGTGTGACACCCACCCAATGCACTCACGCGGCTTGTACCCCCATGTGAAGCCACCAAGGCAGCTGGCAGCAGGCCTGCTGCCCCAAAGCTGCCTCCCCAGCTCCTCACCTCCACTTGGTGCGTCGGTTCTGGAACCAGGTCTTCACCTGGGCATCAGTCATCTTAAGGGCCTTGGCCAGGGCAGCGCGTTCAGCCGAGGCCAGGTACTTCTGCCGGTGGAAACGCTTTTCCAGCTCGCAGATCTGCAGGCGGGTGAAGGAGGTGCGCGGCTTCTTCTTCTTGGGGGGCGTGCGGTTCTGGTAGGGGTGACCTATACGGCGTGTTACAGTGAAGGGTGAGAGGGCCACTGGGGGGGACACGGGAGGAGGGGGGATGAGAGGCAAAGAAGCAAGCAGCGACATATCAGCAGAGGGGCTCCGGCTCCCGGGCGCTGGGCTGGGCACCCCCCCGCTGCGAAGCCGCCGCTTCCCCGCCAACACTGCGCACGGACTCTAAAACGGCGGCGGTCCCGGCGCCTTCCCCGGGTGCTGCGGGCACCCGCCGGGCACCGCTCGATTTTGGTGGAGGGGAAGGCGGCCGCTTGCCCGGTGAAATGCCCGGAGGGGGGTGGTAGAAGCGGCAGTCGGTGCTAGCGCCGTGCCGGGGCTCTGCTCTTCGTGCGAACGGGGCTTGGTTTAATTTCGTTTGGGCAACTTCACCGTGCTCGGCCCAGCGTTTCGTGCGCGGGAAATACCTTCCCTGGCTAGAAATGGGAGTTGCAATCATTGTTTGGTTAGGGTTTTAATGTCATTTTTCTATTGTTTCTCTTTTCTTTTTTTTTTTTCTTTTTTTTTTTCTTTTTTCCCCATAGAAAAAAAATAATTGGCAGAAAAACTCTCGGCCAGGACGGGAAGAAGCTCCGAGAAGTCCAACCCGGTGCCTGCCGGGGAAATGGCCCGTCGGTTGGCCCGCGGCCGTGCCAGAGCCGAGCACCTTCGGGTCGAAATTAAACGTGAACTTCTAAAAATTGGCCCTCGCTTTCCGCGCCGGGAAGAGGGGCCAGTGCGGGCCCTGCAGGAGCGGAGGGCGATTCTTTTCCCCATTGCAATTTCGCTGCTTTTTTTTGTTGCTTTCTTATTTTCGTTGCTTCGAGTTTTTGCTTTATTGCTTTGGCGTTGCTCGCCGAAGGACGAGCCCAGGTACACCTGGAAAAGGCGCCGGGTCTGGAAAGCGGCTCCAGTCCGGGCCCCGCTCTGCTAGGGACTGAAAAAAGTCCCTTGTGTGGGGGGAAAAGCTGACCCGAAACTCGCAGCCGAGATTAACCAGCCGTGTTACAGTACTCAAGGGAAAAAGAGCTCTGCGGGCAATCGGCAACGGGCCGGCCTTCCCGTGCGGGCGAGGGTCTCCCTTCCCGCCGGGCCGGGCTCTGACTCCGAAATAACCCGCTCTTTGAAAATAAACTTTCCCCGGGCTTTGGGTCGGGCGGCGGGAGCGGGCAGCCGTGCCCGGGGCTGTGGGAGGTGTGTGAAATTTGCCATCCCGTTTCCTCCCTCCTCGCCTTTACCGAGCAGCATCCCGGGGAAAAACAAGAAAACCAAACCAAACCAAACCCACCACTAAAGGACGAACAACAAAAATCAAATCAAAACAAAAAAAAAAGTAAAATAATTTAAAAATTATAATAAAATGCACTTAGGAGGGACTGAATGCGCCCACTTGTCCACCTCGTCATGCTCCTGGTCTCCTCCGAGATCTTCTCAGGGCAAGTCAGGCCTCTGCCTGAATCTCCCCCCCCGGGGCCAGATCCTGTCTCTCCGGTGGGCACTGGCTGCCGCGCCGAGGCCGGGCGGCGGGAAAGGGAGCGGGGCGGCAGGAGCAGGAAAGGAAGGGGGGTCCCGGTGTCCCGACTCACCTGTGAATCTGTCTTTTGTGTACCGCCTGTTGCTCTCCATCCAAGGGAAGGTGAGCCCCGTGATACTGTTCATGCCGTTCACCGCCGGTACAGCGGCGGAGAGGGGCTGGTGCACGCCGCTGGCCACAGGGCGATGGGCCGGGACGCGGATCACCCCCCCGGCTGAGCTCAAGGTGTTGCTGTTCATGCTCACCGCCATGTTCACGTTGTAGGAGCCGGGCAGGCCGCCCATGCTGCAGGAGGTACCGGTGTAGGCGCCGGCCGCACCGCCGCTCGCCCCGTAGCCACCCGTGACCGTGTTGTAGGCGCTGCCCACGATGCAGCCCAACCCGTAGTCCGCCGAGTCCTGCAGCCGCGGGTGCGATACCATGCAGCTGCCCGGCTCCGACGTGTTGAGGATCTGGTCGATGCCGAAGCTGATGGGCTCGGCTTGGCCTTGGTGCAGGTGGTGAGCCCCGAGGTGCTCCATGCCGCCGGACGGGAGCCGCCGCCCGGCCCCTGCAGCGGAGCCGCGTACAACGCCCCGGGGCACCGGGGCCGGACCTCCGCCCCGGGCCGGGCAGCACAGCTCCTCACCGCCCCTAAACACGGCAACGGAGCCGCGTACAACCCGGACACACCGGCTACACGCTCAGTCCCATAGCACAGCGTTCGCGCACCCCAAGAACCAGCAGCAAAGCCACACACTGCCGGGACACGGCAGCCACACGCTCAGCCCACAGAGCCAGCAGCAGAGCCATGCGCAACCGGGGCACGGGAGCTGCACAACCGCGCAGCCCAGGACACGACAGTAGTGCCCCGCAGGGGCTCGGGAGCTGCACACTCGAGACACAACCGAGACGTCTCCCACGTCCCCACGGGACCAAAAGCCTCCGGGAGCAGGGACGCAACACCCCACCCGCTCCGATGAGTCCCAGCACCCCACCGCCACCAAGACGCCACCACCGAAGCCAAGAGTCGCTCACCCAAGCCACACACACACAGACCCACACCCCCACGAAGGTGCCCCGGAGACCCCTCGCCGCCGCGGGCGGTGGGGAGCCGGGAGCCCCGCGGAGAGGAGCAGAGCGGAGCGCGGCGGAGTGCGAGTGTGAGCGCCCCGCTTGCCCATCAATCACGCTACCCAAGGCCTACTGCTCCCGGGCCCTCACTCTCCATTGGCTGGATGCTGAAAGGAGCCGAGTGAATGACAGCAGAGAAGAGCACACGAGAAAAGGAGTTTCTTCTTCCCCAGCTTCCCCCCACCTCGAAAAAAAAAAAAAAGATCACCACTCTTTCGGCCTTATAAAGTCAGCGCAGGGCACTGGGGTGGGTAAAGAAGTAGCAGGTACTCGGTGGCAGAAGAGGGGAACGTTTTGTCCCAGAGTTTATGGTTGTGGGTTGCTGGGTAAGGGGATCCAGGCTGTCAGTCCCCGTGGCGGCGGGATGATGCCCTGGGCGGCGATCACCGTGAGCTGCCAACTGATCCCGTGTGAGGGGCTGAAGCCGGAGGATCCGTTCCTAGAGGGGTTCCAGACCCAACTGGCCCCTTTTCTCCGGGGGGGGTGTTCTCAATTTGAAGTCAGCACTTCTCAAAAAGCCGCGGAGGAAGGGGGTGGGGGTCTCCGCCATCTCCAGTAGCCAGAACGGGGACAAGGGACCTGCCAGGAAAACCTCCACGAGTGCCAGGCCTGTGGAGGGGGTACCATGGAGAGAGGCGATGGCCACCTGGGGCACACCTCCCACCGGGGAGCTGGGGGAGCTCATTCCCTCGGGCAGAGCGCCGGCCGCAGCTGCTCCCCCCGGGGCAGCGGCGGGGCGAGGACTGAGCGGGGCACTCGCTGCTGCAGGGACCGCCGCCGAGCCTGCCCGTGGGCGACGAGAGTTTTCGTTAAAAACGTGAAGTCTAAACAACGGAATAAATAAATACACGAAAAAATCGAAAGCCTTGGCTGTAATTTGCTGCAAAATGTATTTGGGCCTGCCCGTCTGTGCTCCCGCTCCGCGCCGCCGGGGATAGGGAAGTTGGGGCAGAGCCGCTGGTGGGGCGGGGACACTGTCAGTTCCTGCCCCATGCTGCTGTCTCCCGACTCTGCCCAGTGCGGCCCGACTGTCCCGGTCGAGACTTTCCCTGCTAGTTTGTGCTTTGCTCGCAACGGTCAGCCTGCTCCGTTCCCCCGTTCCTCCGAGCGGGCCATCCTCCCTGCCAGGACAACCGCTGCCCTCTGTGCCTTCAGCGTGCTGGTTGGTCAATGGCGGAGGGAGTGCCGTGGAGGTCCCAACGCAATACAAGTGCACTGGCATAGAAAGCCGTGCCGTGCACTCCCTTACACCTCCTCACTCACAGCCATATACAGACTATCCCATGCACATCCTCAAGCACATACCCACCCACACGGCCTTGCAGACACCCTCTCTAAGACGCACAAAAACACCCACATGAGCTCAAAGGCTGCCACGCAGTCACACACATTCACTTGCACACACCTACATTTGTGCACACTTATTCCGTGCCTCCCGTTCTCACAGATACAGTCTTTCCTCCGCTCACACAAATTCACACACACACGCGTTCTCGCTCACACCTTCACAACCGTATGCATTCACACACGCACATTCGCTCCCACAATATCCATTAATGACCGCTATACCTGTGCAGTCAGATACACACAGACACACCAGTGCTTGTGGTGCCACCCTCACTCCACCATTATCAGCGCACCCACGACCAGGACCCCACACCAGGGAGGCTGTAGAGGTGCAGTGGGCAGCAGCAGCTCACGGCTGCCCCTCAGCCCCATGCCCAGCCGGTGCCCGGTGCTCTGCCGGCCCTCTCCCCACCACAGCCCAGCCCTGCCTGGCCGCCAGGGTCGGGTTTCCCCCCCTCCCCGTACCTGCCTCAGTTCTTGACTTCTGAACTCTTCAGGGAACTCGCTGGCGCCAGCTCCATCAACCAAAGTCCTTGTGGTTAGGAGGAGCTGGGAGGGGAGGGAGGGAGCGAGGGCTGGGGCTAGCAGAGCCGGGAGGCTGCCCTCGGGCAGGGGCCTTCTCAGGCCCCAGGGCTGCAGCTGCCTTTGCACTTCTCCAGGACCAGCCTGGGGTTCTCCAACCCTGTCCCATACGGGGAATGTGGGGCAGAGCCCGCTCACCAGCCCTGAGCGTGTCAGCTTTCTCCACAGAGAAGTGGCAAAGCACACCATGCCATCCCTGTGCAGTGCCAGAGCCCCCTGCCCATGAGCTCTGAGAGCCAGAGGGACACAGCTCTGCTGCCGAGACCCAGGAGGTGCCTTCTCTCCAGTAAGTAACACATCTGTCTGATGCTCCTTGCACATCCCAAAGGCCCCAGTCGATGCTGGGCAAAGACTTCGGCCTTCCCTGTGCTAGAGATCCCCCCAAACTGAGCAGATGCTGAGGGCCCCAGAGGGACTGGCCCCAAGAAATCACAAGGTCACCACCACTGAGCCAGACTGCCTAATGAGGGTCACAGCCCCCAGCTGCTGAGCCCAAAGTAGGGGCTTTCTGGCATTAAAACCTTACAGGAGACAGACTACAGGTAAGTTCGATCTTTCCCTGCCCAGCACCCAGCAAGGACAAAAGAAAAAGGCAGGGAGGGCCCAACTGGGATTCATGACTTCTGGAAGTCAATGGGAATTGCGGATGGTTTTTTTTTGGATGATGCACAGCCCCAGGATTTAATCTCTACACAAGCCACAGACCTCACATGCAGCCTTGGGAAAGTCACATAGCTCCTGCCATTGGAATTTTGGACGCTGCACATCTAAGCTCCAGGACAACACCTGGTTCAGATACTCCAAATTGCTCCTGGTTTGTTTCCTCTTGGGCTGTCCAGGGCTGGGGCTTGAGCAGTGCTTTCTTATGAGAACTGGCAATTAATTTATATCCTATACATACAGCTCCCCAATTCTGGGGCTAAAGAGAACTTTAGTCCTCTAAGAGGATGTGCAGTGCTGCACCAGGACATGTGAGAGGCAGTCTTGGTGCTTTCAGGTTCCCATCCCAATGGGAAAGTTTATAAGGGTCAGCACACAGTTCAAAGTGCATCCAACAATCCTACAAATGAATCCCTGGGGTGGGAGTCAAAGGCCCCCCAGTCCAGCCCACTGTGCCTGGCTGCTGCTTGGAGGAAGATCCCCAGCCAGCATCCTCCCACCTGCTAGGGGCTGGATTTGATGATGTTTGCTAGGACTCCAATATCAGACCCTGCAGAAAAATAATTCAGGGATCGTACTCTACACCGAGCTCAGGGAGACAGGCATTCTCAGATGTTTGCTATTTAGGTAGTGGAGTTTCTTTTCTAGCCAGAGGGGGAGAAATCCCTTTTTACAGGAAACATCAGGAAGCTGGATCAGACCTCTTTGGAGGTGGAAGGAAGGCTCCAATGCAGGAGCTGACACAGGCACTAAGTTGCTGCAAAATCAGTACACTGAGAAGCCCAATGCCCTTGGTCTCTACTTCTCCAAGAGCATCTCGCCCCCTTTAAGCACCTACAGCCACTGACATATTCCTATCACTGCCCCATTGCCCCCCTTCACCTGCCCCGAACAAGTGCTGGGACAAGCTCTTTTCCAAAACTATGGTTCAATCCTACCCAAACTGAGGGTTGCGGGCTTGGTATATCCATGCTAGGAGTTGGAAATAGAGACTAGGGCCCTTCCCGTGCTGCAGAAGGCTCCCCTCTCCCTCCTGATGAGGGCCTGGGGATCCTTTCTCAGGTTCTCTCATTGATCGAGTGCATCTGCCTCCTGACAGGGGAGAGGGGCAGCCCAATCGGGGCCTGACCTCCACCCTCCTTTTCTCCTGCTTTTCTGTCTTCCCAAGGCTTCCCTTAGCCTTAGCGCTGAGCTGAGCTCCCCTGCAGCTGGGGGCTCCTGGGAGCTCGGCATCGCAAGCTGCCTCCCTGCCTCGCAGCTGCCGGCCGGGAGCCTGCTGCGAAATACAAGCCTTCCTGCAGGGACCGGGGACAAAAGTGACGTGTCTGGGACCTTGGCAAGGTCCCAGGGAAACGCACTGGGCTCGCTCCAAAACCTGTGCTTCGAGCAGTGCTTTCTGGAACCTGCAAAATCCTCCCGTTTTCCTAAAAGGAGAGTGAGCGTCTCCGCCTCAGGCAGGTACCTGATGACAAACCCACCCCTACCGCCCCAGCAGAAGGGTGCACCCCGGCTCCTTGCCTTCCTCTCTTCTTAATTTGTTTAAATCGTTTGGCTGGGGGAACCCTTCCGCACGTCCACCACCTCTCCCAGCTCTTTCTCTCCCGTCCCAACCCCTGTAAATCAATCACGGCGGAGGAGCCAGTGCCCGTGGGGGCCCGTCCCGCTGCCGTCGGGGCCCTACTACTCAGCTCTGCCGTCCTGAGTTATGTGGCAAATGTCGCGACAGACGATGACAGTCAAGCAACGCGACCACCGCATCAAGCCGCCGGCCTCCCGCGGCAGTGCGGGCTTCCCAACGTGAAATCTCGTTTCCCGCCGGTCCCATCGAGAGCCACCCGTTAGGGACGGTCCCCAAAGCCCCCGCTCCATCGGCGGCGGCTTTTCCCCTGCTCCGTGTCCGCGGGAAGGGCGGCCCGAGGTTCCTGCGCATTAAAAGCGATTAACACCATTTGGGGAATTTTTAATTGCTCTATAAAGCACGCCGTAAATAATTACTCCCCGCTCTGTTGATCCCTCGAATACGCACTGACAGTTGTAATTTATGGCTTTGGAAACGTGGCCCCTTGTATTCAGCATAACTCCTTATTACAGTAATGACTTAGCGCCGCTGCACTTAATGAGTATAAAGTGCCCGGCGCAGCGGGAGCCGCAGCATCGCACGAACTTCGCCCGTAACAATATTTCTCCCCTTTATGGTTACAAACGACTGAGGGGCTACGAGTTAATACAGCGAGGAAGGAGCGGCGGGACCCTGGGAATGGAGCAGGGCCCGGGAGGGGAGCGCAGCCGTTTTCGCGCTCGGTCAACGACATCTCCGGGGGGTAGCTGTTATCCACCTAAAATATTTAGAGCGGTCCGCAAACTTCCTCCTCGCCTCCCTGTAGCCGCTGACTGCCTGGAGAAAATGGATTAGGGAGGTGGAAGAGAACGGTCACAACTCATCGCACTTAAGGGCCCACGAGAAGCGGATGCCGCGGAGTCCCGAAGGGCAGGTCGACCTGCTTCCCATAATCTCTCTCGGTTTTCTCCGTACTTCCCGCTGCCCAGGGACCGACCGGCTCCATGCAACAGGCCGGGGAGCTCCCCCTGCCCTCGGACCCCTGGCCGGGGCTACGGGAGGGAGCGGGGTGGTGGCCGATGGGGGCTGAAGTGCCCGGGGACACTCTATGAATATTCAATGCTGTCGGTTGCCTGAGGAGCATCTGCCAATAAATTATTGGTCCTGCGGCACCGGCCCCTCTCTCCACCGTGCAGAAATGCGTGTAATCCCATTAGCCCCGGCCCCTTGGCCACCCGCCCTCACCAGCCCCGCTAATGAACGGCGTCTGGCCGCCACCCCCGGGGGCACCAGCGGCAGCGGGGGACACTGCGGGCTCTGTCCCGTTATTAACTCCCAGCTTAATTACTCTCCCCGTGCCAGGTAATACCGCCGTGCGTGCGGGACCAGAAGCGGGACGTACACCCAGCCACCTCCGCCGCCTCCCCCTGAGTCTCCCCCACTCCTAGAAGCGCTGATCCCTGCGACAGCCAGGTCTGTCCCTGTACAGAGGGTGGTAATCTTGACATGGGAACCCCCGAGCCCATGGGGGCTGCTCCCCGGCCCCGGCTGCCGGCAGCTGCCTTATTTGTTTCCTCGCCGGGGAGCGGCGGCCGCTTTTGTCTCCTGCCCGCCCCGAGCCCCAGGCCTTTTCCCCGGCAGACAAAGTCCTGTTTTGCCAACAGATCTGTGTCTTCCTCAGCCCCCTCTCCCCCCACCTTAAAAGCAGCCCTCGGGGGGCAGGGGCTCAGGCAACTCCGCAGAGGCCGAGCAGGCAGGGAGCCGGCTCGCTCTGCCGTCTCACTAACAAAGTGGCTTTCACTAATGAACAAGAAGATCCAATAATAATGGTCTTAACTATTACAAACATTGTTACGGGCTTAGCTATAAAAACCTCAACCCCCTCCTCGGTAAATCCTCGCTTTGATTTATTTATTTTACTTCCCCCTTCCCCTCCCCGAGGTTAATTAACACGCAAAAAGCAAATACAAACTGTGGCAGAACCAATGGGTAAACTTAAACCTAATTTGCTGCTGTTTGCATTAGCCTTTGGAGAGGAGGGGGGCAGCCCCTCCCATACCGCAGGCAGCTGCCGTACAGGTGGGCAGCTGAGGGAAGAGTCCTTGTCCTACCCGGGGGTCCTTTGGGGACCCTCCGAAACGAGGGGACTCCGCCGGGTTCAGGCACTTTCCTTCACCGCTAAAAATACACCCGAGTTCTGGCAGGGCGCTTATAAAACTCGCGGCACACCGTTTGCGGCGCAGAAGGTGCGGAGGAGTGGAGCGTGTTTGGGATGAACAGTGACAAAACCAATAAAATTGGGGAAACGTTCTAGATACAGAAATTCATCGGCGTTTCCAAACCCTAATCCTCCCAGACCGCCCCACCGCACCCCGCTCCGTACAACACCGAACCTCGGGACCGATGCCCCGGGGATGGAAACCGCAAGGGTTTATCTGGGTTTAAACAGGAGAGGCCATTTATACAAATAAAATTCTCCACTTGTAAGTTTAATTAATCGATTGCATTTTCCACTATTGTATTAATTGTATTTTCCACCTGCAATTAGCTGACTTTTCCAGTGCTGCAGCACGAGGGGAAGGCAGAGCCGCCTCCATCCTAGGGGTTTTGCGGATGTTGTTCCTAACCTCCCAGGGAAGATCCCAAAAACCATCTTAGAGAGAGCACCACAGAAAACAAACAAATTAACCAGGGTGTGTAAACAGAAGTCGGGGACAAGAGTAGGTGACACCGTCCCCTGCACATCACCGGCAGCTTTCAATTGTCAGCCCCGGTACCGAGAGAGTTGGGGGTTTATGAAAAGTCGCTGTCTCATGTCACTGCGCCCTCCACGACTTTCCGAAGCTGGAGGCTGTGGGATCCCAGCAAAGCCCGCAGAGGCCAGTCAAGGTGACCCGTGGGCACCACGGGCACAAAGGGATGTGGGTGGTGACAGGTAGGGAAATGAGTTTTAGTTTCTGGGGACAAATACTTGAAATCTTTGAAAGAATGAAACTGTCCGAGGCATTAAATAATCTGCCGAGATGATTCCATAATTCCAAGATGGCTCTCTCTGTACGGCTGCTATAGCTGAGCTCAGAAGAGCATGCCCTGAGAAACAGGGACAACTTCCAGCAGCTCTACCCTACTGCAAAAATCCCCCCCCAACTGGAATTGGCAGGAGCCGGGGTTTCAGAGGTGTGTGGAGTGGAAGTGCAGACCCAAATCTGGGCTCCTAGGGTGGGGATGCTGTCCCCAGGATAAAACTCTGCTCTTCAGACCTCGGTATCGGTCTGTGAGGTGCTACCCAGCAGTGTGGAGCTGGTTCTGCGGATTTCAATCCTAGGAGAAATCCTCGTCAATCACCATCCTTAGTGGGCAGCATTTGTGGGGCTGAGCCCCGAGTGCGGCCTCACCGGAGAGCCTCGCAGGTGCTATTAAGAGTGAGAGCTAACGCAAGGCAGCGAGTGAACTCACAGCGGTATCTGCAGAGAGATGCCAGGAGAGCGCTGGGGTCCTGTTAGGGCAGGAAGAAGAGCCCTTGCAAACCCCAGCCTCAGTTCCAAGAGCAGCCAGAAGCAAAGATCAAGCTTAGATCCCCGCCAAACACTGCCCTCTGCAAGGAAAGCAGCAGGTCTGACATTCCCTGCTCAGGCTCCCACAATCCCCCCAGCTTTTTTTTTTTCCCAGGACTTTTACTGCTCGGAGGAGATGAGTCAAGACATTTCCTTCTCCCCTTTCATAAATATTGCATCTCCCAAATGCAATTACCAAGGGCGAAGTGACACAAGTGTTTGCTAAATAAGATTATGTGATAATGTATTTTATGCCTGTGCTGTGACACCAGACAATCCCCCCCTATTAATAACAGCTCAATGAGATGTGGAAGTTCTTAACAGGGTGCTTTGGGGGATTGGGGATTTTTTCTTTTTGCACCGGGGAAGGCAAGCACAGTACCGTGGCATGGGTTGCAGGGGACGAAGAGCCATTCCCAGGGATCAACTGAAATGGCAAGTGGAGCCATGAGTAGCCCAGAGGGTCCAGTTGTGCTGTAGGTAACACACAGATATGTACAGGATGTAAATCACTAGCAGCACTTCATAATGCAACAGGCCTAGGGAGGTTTGTGCACATTATCATGATCCTGTGACTGAATGGCTATCATTCTACATGTCTATTTATAATGCCTTGCTATCAGACATGCATTACCCAGAATTTGGGAGCCCTGTGGGCTCATCAGAAGTGCTCTCAGCCAGTGCTCGCATACCCAGCTATTAATAACAAGCACAGCCTCACCTCTCTCCCTAGCCAATGTAAGACCAAGAAAAACAGCAAAACACATCCCTTGATTCAACTTCCCTCGATCAGAACAAAATACTCCCATCAAATCTCAGCTCTCCTCTGCTGATCTCCAGCTCTCACCTTCATCTGTTTGTCTTTCTCTCACTCCAGTGGCCGTGTCCATCTGCCACCTCCTATTGACCCATCCATCCCTCCTGGTCTTCTGCCTCTATCATACGACTGTCAGACAAGTGCCCATCTGCGCATTGTCAGAAGTAACTGGGGATGTTGACTGTCCAGCCTGAGACATTTAGATGTGGCCCCTTTTTAGAGTCCTTTGAAAACTTTGTATTGCACAGTCCAAGTTGTTCCAGTGCTCCTTGCTTCAAGTGCCCACAGGTTAACGTAAAAGCACCAGCTATCAGGTCCATCCCTCCACAGGGCACACAGCAGCCCCACGATGACTTTGCAGGACACTGAGGGAGACACAGCACAGGGCTCCACGCTGAAAGCATGAGTGAGCAGCCCCAGCCTCCAAGTCAAGGGTTTCCCTGCAGCCTTTCCTTGCTTCAGCCCTTGAGCCGACACAATGTCCCTCGCAGAGCCGCTGGCCGGAGCTTGGTCCTCTGTGTGGCAGGGCCATCATCCCCGTGTTGATACAAACAGGGGAATACACAAGTTCTTTGCCTTCTTTGATGCTTCCAGGGTAAATTCCTTCAGAGCCTGCAAAGTTTGGATCTCTATTTCACATTAGCACTAGTTTGTAGCTGCCCTCTGGCCCCCAGGGTGGAAGGTCAATCCTTTATTTACTTAGTCCCTCACTTAGTTCATCTGCAGCCCTTTCAGTGCTTTGGATAACAGACACAAAGTGGGCTGCTAACCTGCTCCCTGGCCAGGAGCCTGCGGTCCCCAACTCCTGTACCAGGGAGAAGAGCACTGTCTTCTCTGGGAGATACTAGTACAGCACAGTGAAGCAGGCTGGGTGGGCAGTAGCTCTTTCCTACCCAGGAGCATGATCTGATTCAGCACTGAACGAAATTATGCTTCCAAACACTGACATGCTCAGGTTAAAATCATGAATGGCATGGGAAGATTTTATCCGTGACATTACTTCTTGCCTCGCAGGTCCTAATTTCTGGTTCCTCTGGAGCTGGTTGCTCCAAATCCTTCACTGCCCTGTGGAACAGCAGCATCCATGGGCATTGCAGCATCCTTGTGCCACTGCCCTCCTGGAGTGACCCAGAGCCTGTCCTGGGCTCATCAGGTACTGCTGCACTTGTGAGAGCCTCAGCAGGCAAAGGCAGAGCCCTGTGCTGAGCTGGAAATGTGCCAGCTCCAGGCCCTGTGCCCACTGCAAGCAGCCAGCTCACCCTTAGTGCCCTCTCTGCTTTTAGAGCATCCCAGGATGTGAGAGCCCAGGGGTCCCAGCCGAGCCTTGGACCCCTGGAATGGCTGATGGGTGTGCTCAGAGACAGAAAGCACACAAAAGCAGAGAGGTGCAGCTCAGTAGCGCAGCCATAGCCCCTGCGCTGAGGTTGACCACAAAACCAGCAGGTTTCAAACCTCGACAAGGGAGTGGTATTTTCCCAGTCCTGTCCTATCTTTGGACTGCCGTTGCTGAGCATCTCTCCCCAGTTTGGGATGCTGCAGCTTGCTGTAGGGTGGCTGAGTCTGCCCTAAGCTCCCCCTTCTCTCCAAGTAACATCAAAGCAATCAGTAATAACAAACAGTATTAATAACTAAATAGTTATAAAATCATTACTGTTGAATAATACTCATATCAAAAGGGTAAATTTAGGTACTTCTCAATCACACCCACATTTGTGTAGGGTTTAGGCTTTGAGAAAACAGATGAGGGATATTGACTGTTTCAGAGGAGAACACGCACCAGATGTCTGTGCAGGAGCTGGAGGACAGTCCCATCCCATCCGCTGGCTGCAAGGAGCAGAGGTGGTTTCTGAGTGTCAGCTGAAGGCAGACACAAACAGGGTTTCTTTGAAGGCTCCAGGCACTGGAAGGGAAACGTGCTCTTTGCCTGGGTGCCCCGAGATGGGTGTTTATTCAGGTCCTGCAGAACAATGCTTTAGCCGGAAAAACTGCCCCCCTGCTCTCCACAGGGCTCTGTGTGTGTGTCTTGAGCTTGTCCCCAGGGTGGGTGAGCAGTGCTTTGGCTCACAGCCATGCTGCTCATGTTTGTCACCACAGGGGCTTTTGTTTTGTTTCTTTTTCCTTTTAAAACCTTTTTGTTTCCGCGCTCTCCCATTCCTTCAGAGGGCAGGAAGCAGCAGCTTCTTCTTGGGGAGGAGGCTGGGGATTTGGGGAGTTTCAGGCTGGGAGGGAGCTTAAGCACATCCATCTCGACCCCCCACCACAGCCCTGTCCCACAGCATCCTCAGGCAGTGCCGCCTGTAGCCCAGCATATGCTCCTGAGAACCCAGCATACATCTGGATTGAGAGGAACCTCTGCTAAACAACCAAGCCCCTGCTCTAGGGGTCCTGGCAAGCCCCAGTGCCGGCTGTAGCTGGGATCAGGGAAGAGAAAGGTGACCACAGCCTGTGCTGGGGTCTGTGGTCCAGCCCGTCCAGACTTCCAGAGGATGAGGGCTTCCCAGGACACCTGCAGCCTGTGGGTGATGCAGTTTCAAAGCAACACTAAGCTTCCCCTACACAGCTATCTTTCGCCTGGTAGCCAGGAGTAATCAGGCAAATGGGAGCAGTGCGCCCACTGAAGGCCACAGGGCCAAGGCTGAGCCCTGCCCCAGGTACTCAGCATTTAGCAAGATTAAACTCTTAGTGGTGGGGATGTTCTATCAGCAGGAGGTTGATGCAAGGCGGTGCTCTGCCTCCTGATTGAATGCTCGTTGTGTTCCCTGAGATGTGTACCCCCTATGATTGCATTATGGGATGTGACAAGTGGATTCCTGCCAGGAAATTAATGAGCCCCAAACACCTTGCCCATCCATCACCACCCCTATCAGCTACCTGATGCACTACCCATCCTGGCCATACACACCCAACACTGCCCAGGCATTGGAGGTCACGGAGATCCAGGACATTTCACTTTCTGTGGACCTAATGCCAGACCAGCAAAGGGCCCAGATCACCACTGGAACAGCACATCCCAGCCCTGCCCACACCATAGCAATGGCTGTTTCTCTTGCTGATGCCTTCCTCCTGGCTGCTGTGTCTGATCAGTGCCTGTTTTCCCTGCCTGTTGCCCATAGGAACCCCTGAAGCCATAATGGTCTCAAGTGCTGGAGCCATAGGGAAATACCGTATGAC
Source organism: Pezoporus flaviventris (assembly GCF_033815535.1). Classification (NCBI taxonomy): domain Eukaryota; kingdom Metazoa; phylum Chordata; class Aves; order Psittaciformes; family Psittacidae; genus Pezoporus; species Pezoporus flaviventris. The sequence goes on along the minus strand of NW_026892577.1, from coordinate 10,713,890 downwards.
TACCAGCAAACTCAAACCTTATGTTCAGCAATGGCTGGGACAGGTTAGCACAGAGCTGAAAATGAGAGCAGAAAACCTGGGAAGGTGGAAAAGTGTCTCCTCACTGAAACAGACCAGGAATTAGTGGAAGAAAAAACAAGAAAGAAAATGAATGAAAGTGCTTCAAGGATACATCAGTGGGGAGAACATTGTCCCAGGGCTGTGTTTCCCAGGCCAAGGGCAAAAAGAGGCGCTTGCAAAACTTGCAGTTTTCAGACATCCTGTTAAAAGGAGCAGGAAAGTCAAATGGACAAAGGGACTTCAGCTTCTAAGGGCTGGCTGTGCTCCCCAGCATCTGGTCCCCACATGCTTCTGTACCAGAACTGGTACTTAGTGTGCTCACAGCCTTGCAGAAGTCTTTATGAGTCAGTGGTGCATCATGACACAGCTTCTCATGCTTGCAGCTTGCAAGGTGGATTCCCTGAAGCTGCTGATAGGTTTTGGGGCGGTGATGCTGAATGCTTCATGCTTAGCAGCATGGTAGCAGTGAGACGACAGCTCCCTGGGCTTGTGCCAGGTGTGCAGCCATCCTGCCTGGCACTGCAGCATCCCATTCACATGCCCCACTGTGTGCACATCTGGACCTGGAAAGGGCAGGAGTGTGCTGGATGGTGGGCACATGGTGGTCCCCATTTCCCCAGGAAGAGATGCCCTGAAGGGGAGGTCCCTGCTGGGAGTCCCAGTGCCTGGATATGGCCCTGGGGAAGAGGCTCAGGTAGCCACCGCTCTCCTGCAGCAATGGGTCTGGGGGGCACTGAAACCCCAATACTTGCCAAGCAAGGACTACTGACAGCAAACACAGGGAATGAAACAACATGCACAGCAGGCAATGCCAAGGAAAGCCCTCCACGGCTCTTCATGGGGTGAGAGCATTCACAATGCCCTTTTGCACCTCCTCAGCCCATGCAGGGTCCGTGTGGGAAGCAGAGGGTCAGGTCCCAGGGATGGGGATGTCTGCAAATGCTTTCTGATGAGCTACTTCCTTCCCTGAAAAATGGAATTTCATTAAATCCGCTTTGAAGTAGTGAGGGAAATTCCCATGTTGTGCTTGCACTTCGCTTTATCTCCATTGGATAATTATGAAAAATACAGCTTTCCAAGTGCATTACTTGTTCTTTTTTTTCAACTTAAAACTTTCTTTTCTACCTCATTCTCCAGGCAGTATTTTTTACTTCATCTCAACTGTGGGAAAAAAAGTATTAAATCTTCTATTTCTGGTACCAAAACAAAACAGAAGCAAAAACTTCCCAATTTAAAACTTTCTCAACAACAAAATAAGAACGAAGTGAAACTTCCCCCCCCCCAACCATCTTTGTTCATCTTAAAAAATTTGAAAGGAAAAAAGCCGCCAAAACACAAAAATTCAATAGTTTCCTCCCCGAGCTGATGGAGATCTCTCTAGAGGAAATGTGTCTGATAAGCTAAAGTAAAGCCGCCTCCCCTGCTTTATCTCAAGCAGTGTCAGATGGGTATGTCTAGCAGGATCTCTTCTGGACACTCAGAGCATCGAATTACTCTCCCATCCCCTATTCATCCTCTGAACTGTTTCTGAGCTTCCAGATGGGTGCTCACCAGAGATGCCGGACCCTGCAGCAGGATGTGGTCCGTGGATGAGCAGGGAAGGGCTCTTGCCGATGGAAACCCAATGTGCATCTCTGTCCTTCAACCCAGCAGCTTCCCTGGATGAGGATGCCCTGGGGAGCTACGCCCCATACCACACGGTGTGGCTGGGAAAGCACCATTTCAAGAGGGGGTTTTTAGTCTTAAGAAAGCTGCTTCAGTGCCTCAGTTTACCCACTAAGTGTTGCAAGCAGCTGCCTCATTGCTGCCTTTGCTAAAGCAAGTGTGGACTAGAAATGTTTGCATTTTGCAGCATTAGAGGCATCTCAGTTCACCCCCAAGTCCAAAGCCAGCAGCTCTTGCTTCTGCCCCACCATGGGGCCACACAGGGAGCTGAACTACTGAAAGCATCCAGGTCCCAAAACACCCCATGGCTTGAAATGGATACATGCTGCCAGCCTGGCTGGGGCACAGACGGCAGTAATGAGTGCAGGGCTGGTCACACCAACTGCTTCCGTTTTCCCCATGTCAGGGTTTGCTGCTGATATTCCCATTTGCTTAGGGAAATAAGCCCCTTGGATGCCACCACTGGGGAATCAGCCCTCACCTCCATTCACCATCTTCCTCAGGGCTTTGCATCCAGGCAGTGCTCCGGGGATGCCCATCCTTGCAGCACAGCGAGAGCCAAAAGGAACCGAGCCCGGAAACCCTGACCTAAACCAAGGCCAATTACCCATTAATTGATGCCGCTTGCTCCCCAGTGATTAATTGTCAAGAGAAACCATGTCACATTTTGCAAGCCCAGACTCCAGCGCAGCGACACTGCAGGTCCTTTATCAGCCCCGGGGCCAGCCGTGGCACCAGCCTGTCTGAGCCAGGCAGGTACCTCCAGGTCCCAGGGCTTGTTTGTTTTGGTGTAAGCCTGAGCGTAATTGGGACTAAAGAAAAATACCCACAGCAAAACAAATGCGGCGCCAATGATGGACACAGCCCTGCAGCCAGCACGAAGACAGATGGGAGGAGAGCCTGTCCTGAGAAGCCCAGGTGGAGATGCCCAGAGAGTTCAACACGTGGCTGTTGACCGTGCAATTAACTTTCAGCAGCCCCTGTGAGAGAAAAGACCCCAGCCAAGCCCCTCCTGCAGCCTGGATGTGCCTAGGGCTAGAGAGAGAACCCCACCGTGTCCCACTCTGCCCTCTCAGCTGTGGGGCTGGGGCTGCCTGCACTAACCACAGGACTTTCTCATGGCTTTCATTGCCCCAGCTTCCCCCAGCATTACCCTGAATAATTCATGTACGAGACAGAGAAGAGGATAAATCACAAGCAGTGATTAACATGAGTTATTTTACGTGCTGGGAAGATCTATCGGCCTGGCTCTGCCAGGTTGCAGTGATTAATGCAGTGCCACTCCCCTGGACAGAAGCGCTTACATTCAATTACAGATGCTGGGGGCTCCCAGGCAGCAAGAAATCAGAGACGAGGGTGACTGGGGAGACCCCAGGCCACTGTAAAGGATTTTGAGTGGATCCGCCCCATATTAGCCTTAATCAGGTTTAATGGGGTTCAGACAGGTTAAGAAACCACACACACACACACACACAAATCAGGCACGCTCTGACAACCCCGTGCATTTGTGATTTAGTGCAAAGCCATCAAAGCTGGTTCTTAGGCCACATCCATCACACAGTTTGCAGGTTTATCAAGGCAGCCCTATGAGCAGACGAGCCTGGGGTGCAGAGGCTGTTTGAAAAACTAAAAATATGCAACCTCTGGCTTGGTTAACAATAATTAACTAAATATCAAATTATTAACATTAATTAATTAACAAGTTGTATGTTATTTTAATTCCTTGCTAAGGGCTGCCTCTTGTGATGCACTTGTTGCCAGGCCAACACTCATGGGACCTTTGGTCTTTTGGGGCAGGATCCCTCTTCTGCCCTGTGGGTGCCAGCAGATCAGTTTCTGATGGCCAGCAGCCTTACAGAGATGCTTCTGTATCTGCTAGAGGACACAAAGAGGGGAAGCTCTGGGGGTTTGTAGGCAAGCCTTTACCACGCTCACAGGTGTCAGATGTGATGTGATGCAGTTTGGATCCACCTCCTGGGCTGGCTCTGCATAGTGACTGTGTTTTGCTGTTTGATACCTGACTCCCTCTTGTATCATTGGCCCCAGTAACAAAATGCCTGTTTATTCAGATCTAGATTTTTCAAATCAATGCAACGCCAAATTTAGGACCAGGAAAGCCATTGCTGAGACACCTTTGTGCGGTTAGGTTATAACTACGTGTTTTAAAGCCTTAATTGCATAACACCTGCAACACCCATTGAAAAGAAGGGGCAAGGCTGTTGTCACAGATCTCTCAGTGGCAAAGCCCCCTGCCCTGCTCACCAGTGTGCGCAGCTCCAGTTCCCTGTGCAGCCTGGCCAGGCACTTGTTCCCCACCACATGGCACAATGATCTGCCAGAGAGGAGTTATATTACCCCAAGCTATTAACATAGAAAGTTATTAACAGGCTCCTGGGCAGAGTTTATTTTCATATTCATTTGGCTAATTAAATGTAAATCATTTCTTGGGATTACTACAAAGGATCCCAAGCCCCACTAGTTAGCCTGTATTCACAGGGGAGAAAGAGTGTCACCTGTGTGTAGAGGTGTTCCACAGTCACACAGGACATGCCTGATCTGCTGTGGCTCTGTCACCCATGGGCAATGACAGACACAAGGGACGATCCGAGTTGTCTGGGCTCCAAGGAGCAGACACCACTTCTTTGTACTCACAGGGTGTTTAAAGTGGTGACATCTGGCTGTGGATCTCCGTGATGGCAGGGCTTGGAAGATGCTCCATGAGCATCCTGGCCATGATCAATATTTGGAGCCTGCTGGCCCTGGCTGCCCTCCCCAGGGCCTGGCAGAGCATATGGGTGTTTCCAAACCACTGGATAGTATTGCAGAAGCTTTTAAGATGTCACCGATCTCTTCACAGGGACCTTCTGCCAGTCACGTAGGCTGAAACAGTGGGAGAGTCCAGGGACCTCTGCATGGTCACATCACTATCCTGGTCCCCATGCCCACGTTGCTACCCAGCACATCACACGGCAATGGTATGAAATCACCAGCAAATGGGATTTTCTGCTCCAGACAGGACACTGAGAGGCTGCAGGTAGGGATAGGAGGGACAGAGGCGGATACCCTGGGAAGCATTGTGTGGACACTTCCCTGTGGCCAAGGCACTCACAGGAGAGACATGGTCTCTGTGGTGGGTGCTGTCCTCCTGCCTCTGTTTACCATGTCCCCTGTGTTTGGGCTGAGGCCTCACCACAAACAGCAACAAGGCTGGATCTGATTTCACTCCTTTCATCAAAGCAAACAAACACAGACAGCACTGCCTGCTGCATTGGCCAGGGGGGCACCAGGACAGGTGGGCAGGATTCGTCCTCCCATGGGATGCTGCATACTGGGTTGGGTGCCCCAGGCTGCACACATTACGTCTCCCTTCTTGGCCCAGGTATCAGCTCCTCCTTGCATTCCACTGATGGGAGAAGCCATCCCATCTTTCCCCATGGCAAGGGTCTGCTGGGACTGCTGTGCCACTCACACAAGGATATACCCACCTTTTGTATGGTACAAGCAGGACAGAAGATAATGCCACGTGTGGCAGGGCTGTCGGGAGATGGGCACAACACTGCAGCCACAGGGTACTTGAGGGATGGGCAGAGAGGATCAGATCTGAGCTACAGAGCCAAGGGCAGGGGGATGTGGAGGAGTCCAGGCTGTGGGGGAATGCTGGCAGTGTTGATGTGCAGCAGTGATGGGGAAGCCGGTCTCACGTCTGCATTTTGGCGCCCGCGGTAAAATCCACCTGCCACTCAAAGCAACCCTGCATCCGCCTGCCCCGCAGCCCTGCTCCGGCAGCATGTCTCGGCTGGTTGAAAACGGAAGGGCTGGGAGCAGGCCAGGAGCAGGCAGAGGAGCTAGAAGGCATCAGGAGCTTTATCCCTCTTTGAGGCTGCTCGCAGGCAGAGTGAACCCAGTGCCACTGTAGGGGCAGAGCTGCAGGAGAAGGCAGGTGCTTGCTATCTGCCTCCAGCCTCACGTCAAGGCTGGGAAGCAACCAGGGGCAGCACTGCTGAAGATTCCCATGTGCTCTCAGTGCCCAGTGGCTGGGCAATGGCTGTTTGCTGCAGAGAGAGCTGCAGCGTGCTCATCCTCTGAATTCCTTGTTGATTTGGCATATTCCACCCAGCTCCCTGGAATCCAGCTCAGTGCTGGTAGTTTGCAGCATTGACCAAGCTGGGCACACATCTACAATGAGCCCTGCAAGGAGGGGAAAGTAGGGGATAGTGTCTCCAGGATTTTGGAAAGGACATGCTGTGGGCAGCCTGTGCCCTGCTGTCTGGAGTCCCAGGGACAAGGAAGGAACAGGGGATTTACTCTCCACTGTCCCCAGGTACCAGCAGTCGCTTGCCCCACAGCCAGGCTGGTCCTGCCCCTGCCGGCTCACAGCCCAACCACATGCCTGTCCTGGTTGCCTCCTATTGTCAGTCACCTAAATCCCACCTGTTTTCCCTGCCATTTGTAGTAGCTGCCCTGTCCATATTAACCCCTGACCCCACTGAGCTTTTCTTTTCTTCTTTTGACAATTGTGTTTACCAAGTGCTTGGAGGTTGGCTTTTCAGTCCAATCCAGAGCTCAGCCATCCTGTCTCCAGCGCAGGCTACTTCCTGGCCCTTCCCAGCTTGAAGGGTCCACAGCGCAACACAGGGATGCTGCTCTTGCCAAGCCAGCCGGAGAGCCAGAGCAGTCCTGGCATCCCTGGAAAGCCTGGCTAAAGCTGGTGCTCTTTTGCTGCAAGATCTTTGGAACAAGTCCCCCATCCTCTCCAGTCACTGTCCCCACTGAGTTACCCTGGGCCCCCCGCCTTGCCTGGGTGCAGATTGGGAGGGTCCAAGCCTCACTCCTCCCAAGTCTGGGTGACCTGTGCTTGTGGCTGCATCAGTCCCAGCAGGAGAAGCTGGGCCTGCCTGGGACCTTGGGAGAGGAACAGGAGAGGATTTGGGGTTGAAAGGCCAAGGACAGAGGGTGTCGGGTGGAAGAGCCTCTGCAAACCCTCACCAAGCAAGCCCTCCTCAGCCTCAGCAGGCTTCCCTTCACCCTCCTCCCCTCACTCACCCTTCCTTAATTATTCTTAATGGGCAAGCTCATAAGAGCTTCTATTAACTTTATTACCAGATCAATTAGTGCTTTCTTTCCCCTCCTCTCCCTGTGCTAATAATCCCATCAAATATGAAGACAGCATCCGCACCAGTACCCAGCAACCTGGAGAAGGTGCTGGGCAATGCAGCCTAGCCTGAGCTCCAGATGCTTTGTTGGGCACTTTCGAGATCGATGGCTCCTTCTGAAGACGTGGCCCAGTGAGAGGGGAGGGAGCCAGAGAGGGGGAAGATTAATTGGAGCAGATTTTGGCAGTGAACAGCTCCAGAACCTGCCGGCTGAGCAGGAACGGCTTGGCAGCGGGATGCAGCCCTCTTGCCTGCAGCCCTGTGAGTTGGCAGGGTCGGCACAGCCAGCAGAGGATACAGGTGTTTTGTCAGCAGGTCCGGAGGAAGGAGCTGTGGCATCCATCAGAGCTCTGCGGGACAGCGTGGGGACAGGAGTGGAGAAATGGCTGCAGCCATGTGCTCTGAGCAGAGGGGAGAGGATGCCTGCCCTCCATGAGGGCAAGAGCAGTCCCAGCACCTCTGCTGTGCTCTATGGGGAAGGTGAGGGAGGATGGGGATACCCCTGGGACACATCAGCCATCACAGGAAGGCTGTGGGGAGCCCCACATCCCCTTCAGAAAGGGAGTGACACAGGGGATGAGTGTTGGTGTTGAGCACATCATCCAACAATCCTTCCCCAAAGTCCCACCCCAAGCACCGTGAAGGTGAGTACCTCCCTCAGTCCTTGGTACAGCCCTCACACAGTTGCATGTTCTCTCTACAACTACCTGGAAGGAGGACAGAGAAAGGAGGTGGCTGGTCTCTTCTCCCAGGTAACCAGTGATAGGACAAGAGGTAAAGGCCTCAAGCTGTGCCAGGAGAGTTTAGACTGGATATTAGTGAAAAATTCTTCACCAAAAGGGTGGTCAGGCATTGACACAGGCTGTCGAGGGCAGCGGTGGAGTCACCGTCCCTGGAAGTATTCAGAACCCATGTAGATGAGGCCCTCAGTGACATGGTTTAGTGGTGGTCTTGGCAGTCCTGGGGTAAAGTTTGGACTGGATCCTAAAAGTCTTTTCCAACCCAGTCGATACTAAGCTGGATGCACAGATATGGGTGCTGGCTGCAAGCTCCAGCTGTGCTGGATGCCCTGACTCACAGCTAGGCCATTGCAGCCTGACTGACAGCTCCTGAAAGGAATGTGTAGGGAAACTGTGGGAGCAAAAGGATTTTGAAATGTTTGACCAGAGGACTTGGAAAGCATCTCCTCTGGCAGGGATGCTGGCTCCCACCCGGAGCATTTCTCAGAGTCCCCTCAGCTGCCCTCACAGTTTGTTCCAGCCTCAGAGGTCCCACTTAAGCATCCCAGAAAGGCCACAACGTTCCCAGCAGCACCAGCCACATGTCCTGCTTGTGTTACACTGATGGCTTGCAGCTTTGGCACTTGGAAAGGACTTCGGGACCACTGTGAAACTGCAGTCTGCCTGGGCATGGGGCAGCACAGCTCTGAGACAAAGGACTCCAAGCCCAGGCTCCAGCCCCCTTGGCCAGCCAGGACAACCAGAAGGGCTACCACACAGGGTATGTGTCAGAGCCTTTTCATTAAACAAGCACACTCAGATGGGGTCCACATGATGACCATCCCGGGGAGCCAGCTCCCAGTCCCCATGCATTTGGGCCATACCCAGCACTTGGGTTCAAAGCTAGGACCAGTACGAGCTAGACCTGGCCAGGTCCTCTCCCAGCTCCTAAAGGATGTCAGATGGAGCACTCTGTGTTTGGCCTGGAACAAAAAAAGCAAACAAACCCAAGAAAACAACAGCCTGTGGTGGCTGCTCTCAGTGACTTCTGAATGCAGACATCGCTCCTTGACTACATCTCCTGAGAAGACATTCCCAGCCAGAGAGAAGTTAGCAGGGGATGGTATCCTGCTGTCTTCATAGAAGGAGGTCCACTGTCTCCTAATTGTCACAGGTGGTTTGCTGTGAACAGCCAACCACTGGGTCCACATTTACAATGATCCTGTGGGACATGGGGCATCTTCCAGATAGACCACAGTGCTGTCTGAGCACCCCAAACTCCTGCTGTTTCTGTTATCCTTCCAACTGGTCCAAGTTTAGCTCCCTCCTGAAACAGCCCATTGTGGGTTCTTAGCTGGATTTGCCCCTGCCCTTCCCCGAGAGCCTCCTTGTCTCTGTGGAGCAGATCTCTGGACTCTTCGGACTTCCAGCCCTTGGGCTTGTAGGACATGCCTCATCTGCTTCCAAGGCTGGACCAGACAAGGTCTCTGCACAGCACCCAGCCAGCACAGAGGTACCCAGCCTATACAAGGGGCTGCCTTCCAGGTTGTCACTCACAAGGCTCAGGTCAAAGAGGTAGCTACCTTGCTCACATCACTTCCAATCTGCTTTGTTTGCATTTCACTCCTGACCAAGGAGGGCTCCTGGCCTTCATCCACTATGGGTTCTGCAGATTGAGCTCCAAGAAGTTACAGATTGAAGCCAGCCTGGAGCATCTCAGTAGTTCTGTGACCCTCTGGGGTCACGTGGGGACTGTGCCTGCCTGGGTGGTGTCCTGGGCCGAGCATCACAAGCCTGAGGACAGTCCCAGTCTGGGGAATGGCAGGGAAGAGGAACACCACTGCCACTGGGAAGAGGAGGAAATCCAGCCTGAGTCTTCTCAGTATCAGGCAGTGTTGTCCCTTGGAAAACTGACCCTAAAGGCTTTTAACTTCATGGCCAAGAGCTTCTCCTTTGCACATGGAGGTGGTGGGCACAAGAGGGGGAGAGTGATGCTCTGCTTGGATGGGGCCATTGCTGCCGGGGATGGAGGAGGAGAGAGTAAAGCGCTGCTACCCCTCACCTCCCCCCAGCCTTTCCAAAATAAACAGGCCTGGGAAATAATAGGCAATGTGAAAGGAATTAAAAAGGCTTCTGTGTTTGTGTGTGTGTATGTGTGTGCGAGTCCTGCCAGGTTAATACTGCTGCCTATTCGCCTGACAGCTCCAAGATTGATTACCCGCCTCAGCGCTCTTTATAACTTGATCAGTCGAATTAATCTCTGGCTGCGGGCCCATCTGATGCCAGGCATCACAAATTTAATTTGGAGGTGTACGGGATCTTTTATTCCTCCCTCTGCCCCCCCTCCTCATCCCTGTCCCTTTCTTTTGGGCTCACCAGCATGCGTGATGCTCCTGCTGCTGTAGGGATGACCTGAGCTGTCAGGCCTCAGGGCTGCAGGGAATAACATCATCAGGTAAACCCTTGCTACCCATAGCAAAAACAGGAAAAAGAGAAAAAACCCAAGCAAAAAACCCCACCAAACCAAAGAGAGGCCGAAGCAGACACTAAGTAAGACATATTAATGTACTAAAGACTTAATGAAGTTTGGGGGGGTTGGTGGGGATGGAGGGGAAAGTGCTTACTTTATTAGTTTATGGCCGATTAATGGGAACGGTCATTACAATGATGGAGATGGATTGCTCCATCAAACACAACCACCAGCCCCTTTCGGAAGGTAGAGGGGTGCTGGTGTTAGTGCCTTGCTGCTTGGCTGGGGTTTGGGAAGCGTGGTGCTGAGGAGAGAGGGGAGATGGGCTCAGGGTGGGCAGGGGGCTGTGAGGATGTTGGGTGGGGGTGGAAGATGGCATGAGCTGGAGGCTGGTTGCATGAGCGGTCAGTGCTTTGGAGGAGAAATCCTGCAGAGGAGAGGAAAGAAAAGGGGGAAAGGGAGGAGGCAAAGGAGATCCCATGCCAGCAAGCAGCCTGAAGGCTATTTCAGGGTATCAGAGGTGTGTTCAGCTTCCAGGTCTGGACAGACAGCATCTCAGATGTGTTAGTACACAGCTCCCAGCCAAGGAAGGCACAGGATGAGCAGACAGACCGGCCAGGAACTCGGGAGCTCAGGTCCATAGGTGGTAGTAAGCAGCTTTCACCCGCTGCCCCTCCTGGGCTCTCTGCTGGGACCCCCACATGGGGTCTGCAGAGACCAAGCCCTGGCCAGGGTGTGAAAGTCACCGTGGCCCACTCAAGAACACTGTTAAATACCTGCTCACAGCCCAGGTGCTGTGCGGTGATGACCCGGAGCTCCCCAGACACCTCATGATAATGAGAATTATCCAGCAATTCTCCAGCCACTAATTGGTAGTTACCCTTTAGCTCCCTGGGGCAGGGCAGTAATTCCCATCCCCATGAGACACGCCACAGGGACCTTTTACTAGGGCCAAGGGAACAAATGCAGCAGGGAAACGCTCACACTTGCATCTGCTAAACAGCCTTTGATTCTTCCTGCACAGTGTTTACAGCCCCTTTCAGTCACCACATACAAGAATTTACACCAACCATGGAGGGTGATTTATGTTTTTTGCCTTTAATGGCCAAAATATTTGCGCTGAAGACAGGAACTGAGAGACGGGAAGGAAAATCTTAGACATTTGTGCAAACTTTGTTGTTTCCCCATAGCTCTACTCTCACAGACTGGTTTATTTCTGCAGGGTGGGGATCAGCTTGTTGAACACAGAGGTTTGTGGGCTCACAGAGCAGTGGGAGATTGGCTTTGCCCCACAAGGTTACCATAGAGTTAACCTCAGGAGCAATGTAAGAGTTTGATGGAGCAGAGTGGGGCCACAGGATTCCATCCCTTCAGGTTCTCTCCTAACCCAGCACCTCTCTGCATGCATTACCTGGTGCTTCAGCCAGTTTCCCATCTGATTGCTGGACTAGCCTAAGATGACTTGATATCCAGAGCTTGGTGGAGCAAGCTTAGCTTGCAATTTGGTGTTGTAAAGAGATTGGGATCATCCAGCACCTCCCTTGCCATCCCACTGGCCATCAGGCTCAACAGCAAGGGAAGGGCTCACGGCCGCATACCAGCATTGAGTAGTGCTGCTGCTCTCCAGCATCCACATGGACTTGCAGCCTTTCATCATTCCTGAGTGATGAATAACCACCCTAATGAATGGAAGAAAATTGGATTAGTGCTGAACATCCATGTGCTTAAACTGTGCCTGATTAAACCCCCATCTGTGCAGGGAAAGGCCGAGTCTTGCCACTGCTCAGAAGCCAGGGAGCTGGCAGCACTTGTGTAAGGCCTCGTCTGCAGCCTGCCAGGACATTTCGGGTGTTCAGGAGCATTTTCCCCCATGCCTCAAACTCCCCCTTGAAGTTGGAATGGGTCTGACAGCTCGTAAGACGTAGGTGCCCGGACATGGAGTAACAAACCTGCCAGGACTGAGGCTACAACTAGAGAATTCAAGGCTAGGAGAGATGCCAGGATCCTCCACAGTTGCCTTGGAAGTTATCCAGGCCAGGTCTTATCAGCCTGCCTCCAAAGACCAACAGCTGTAACTTGGGTTTACTTAAAGCATTTCTATGACAAAAGCACACGGAAATGGATCCAGTTTGTTCTGCAGACAAGAGCAGCTTAAGCCAAGACCTCTAATCTTGGTGGATGGGCTTTTTTCACAGCCCCTCTCACTGCTAAAACAACTGGAAAACAAAATGGATCTTGCTTTTGTGTTTTCCTCTTGGTTTGAACTCGGGTCCAGATTAACGTTTCCCTTACTCAGTCTCATGAGCCAGTCCTTCAGCACTTGGTAATTCCTCCTTACAGAGTGATCACTCCACCAGACATTACAAGGTACTTCCTCTGGAACTGAGATCCCAGCCTGGCTCTTCCCTCTGCCAGCTCCATTGGCATCTCTATCCCCTTAAGCAGGAGATGGCACTGACCCACCATCTTCCATCTCGGGAAGCTCGCAGCCCTTGGATGGCCACACCTTGCTGTGGACCCTGAGAACAGTACTGGGATCTGATGCCAGGCTCTTGCCCGCTCACAGTCCTGGTTTCCTGGGACCATTTCTGGGGAGGAACAGCTGCTGCAATCCATCCCATGGCCAAGCATGACATGCCAGTGCTATCCCAGAGATATATCCCAGAGTCTTTTCCGCTCCCCTCCCCAGACACAGGACCTTCCATGTCCAGAGCACCGCAAGACACTGCGCAATAGCACATCTCACACCAGGATCTGGTCCTGCACTCAGTCCCCAGCTCTAGTCAGTGCTGCCCCATCCTCCTCCAGCCTCACACCCCCCCATGGAGGACCAGGAGTTTGGTACATCACCAGCCTGACCACGAGACACTTTGGATTGGCATGACCCAGGGTTTAGATGCCAAGTGCTTTTGGCACTGATTTTCTCTCACGCTTATGTGAGATGAGGCTGCAATATCTGCTGAATGGGCATCGGCATGTAATGAAACACAGCCACTGCTGCAACTGACAGCCCAGCAATCCTGCTGAAGAGCCAAGGAGCAGACAGCCAAGCCAAATACTAACCCCTGAATGGCTCTTCCCGATTTCCATGCAGGGTCAGGCTGTGTTTGTCCCTGATCTCCATTGGGCTCTCAAGAACAAACGTTGTGTTTGCATCTCATGGTGTTTGGCCATTAGTGCTGCTTTAATTGCTGGTCTCCTTGCTTCCAGGCCCCAGGGAGGAAGGTGTGCAGCTGGCTTTGTTAGCTGTGCAGTGTCACTGCTGTCCCAGCCTTGCTGGGAGGTGGCTGTGGGGGCACATCATCCCAAAGGTGCCAGCACAGGGACCCACAGGCACCTAGGGAGGGAGCTGCATCCTGGATGATGTTCAGCACTGTCTCTTGCCATGGTGGCATTTCAGTCCAGCACAGCATCACAAGTGGGACCAAAAGGCCCCACCCTCTCTCCCCATTTCATGACCCTGTTAAGGAAACTTCCCAGTCCAGGACAAGGTTGTCACCAAGGATCTGTTACAGGTAATGGGAGCTCAGGCTCCATAATACCTGGACTCCTCCCTAGACCTCAGGCACACCCTGGCAGTTTACTCTGGGGCTGGGACTCTCAATCCCAGATCACCCCACCAGTTCTGCTCCTGCATGCTTGTATTCTACCCACGCCAGAGACAACTTCAACCCCTAAATCTAAGACCATCGCTCAGGGAGTGTGCCACGAAAACACCAGCCCAGCCTGCCTGCAAACCCTGAACAAGCTTTCCCCCCCAGCTCTGCAAGCAAGGGTGGTGTGGAGCCCACACTAATGCACCCAGCAGGGAAGGACTGCAGATGCCAGTGACTCTTCAACGATAATGAAAGTCTCAGGTATCCCAGCCCAGGCAAATCACCTCCTACAGCACAGCGCTGGAGTAGCAATAAAAGTGTCAGGGATGTCTCCTCGTGCATCACCAGACTGCAGCATTTCGGGAGCGGCCTGCACAGAGGTTAATTATTGCTTCCTTCTCTTCCCCTCTCGCTCCCAGTTTAAGATGGATCTGACTGTCAGGAGGGGTGACAGATGAAGACAAAGCACAGGTACGGCTCCCATGAACTCTGCGCCTGCCTGTATCATCCTACAGCAGCTGGGAGCACATGGAGAGGAGCTGGGGGGAGGCAGAGGAAGGGGGAGAGTTGAGAAAGCAGCAACCCTACCAGTGCTGGAATGGATCTGCTGTGGGGGACATAGGGTTGCGGGGCTGGGACAAGAGAAATTGCAACTCCTTTCACCCCACTTTTATGGGAGTAGGATTTTTTTCCCCTCCTTGTCTCTTCATGCGGCTTTAGGACTTCACGTAAGACAGGCAGAACCCTTTCACCACACATCAGGGAGAGCATGAGAAGGAGCACGTGGTCAAATGTCTTCTACTCCGTGGACCTCCCATCACTGCAAGCACAAACGTGTATTTGAGCATCTTCCCCTTGAGATTTCATGTAGGAAAATCTGGGATCAGGGTCCCAGCTCTGCACCATCACAGGTCTTTGAAGCCCCGTTCCATAAGGCGGCCTCTGGCTGGAACAGCTCTGAATTCTTTTGGGTGGAAGAAGGTTTGGAGGCGCTGTTACAAGAAGTCCCCCGCAGACAGACAGCTCTGAGCATCCCTCCTCCATGTGCAGTGACAGGTGACTTGTCCTTCACTTTCCTCTCTGGACAGCGGCTTCAGTACAGCATAATCATTGCCATTAAAACCTTGCTTCCACTGCTGGAGGTGGAAGAGATGACCACAACCTTTCACTCCAGTTCCCAGGACTCATCCCTTTCTCCAGAGAGGCTTTCAGATTTGCTGGCCTGTGTTGACCACTTTTGTCCTCCCAGTGACCAGACCTAGCACCTGGGAGGCACCTGGCCCCCTGTCCCCAGCAGGGACAGGACAGAGCTGCCTTCAAAGTAACTTCTCTCCATATTCCAGCCAGATGGAGAAAATCGGTTCCTATGCAGCAGACAGGAGCCCATCGGGCGCTCTCAGGAAAAACCAGCTGCTTTGCCTCCCAGGCAGTTTTTTAGTAGTTAAGGGATGCTGTGACAGGGGAGCACGTGTCCTGCTGTTGCTGGTTTTCCCCACTGCCCCCATACAGGAACTCCCCAGGCGCCAGGAGCAGAGGCTGGCCTCTTCCGCTCCAGGAGGGCTTGGAGGGGTTCATCAGGAAGATGGATTCATGCCCCTTCCCCTGGTGCTCCCTGCGATCTGGTTTAGCTCTCACCCGTGCGGAGGGGCTGCCCAAGCAGTGCTCAGCATCTGGCTTTGGTGGGGGCTGAAGGCTGGGAACCACAGGCCTGGGAGATGTGCTGACTCCTTGGGGCAGAGCAGCACTGGGGTCCCCATCTCCTGCCTTCTTCTTGCTCATGAGCACAGACACTGTGGCCAGCTCAGAGGGTAGAGCTGCAGGCCAGCAGGGCAATTACCCACATTCCCATTCCTGAAAGGGTGTGGATTTTTATCCCATGCCGTGAGCTGAGGGATGGAGAAATGCCAGCATTGGCAGTTTTCTTCCCCATGGAATGGCTTTCAGGATGACCCCAATGGGAAGGTCTGCCTTGAGCCGTTCCCAAATGGTGCTTTTCTTTTCCAGGCTTTCCGACTGTTTCAGCCTCGTTTGATGCCATTTAGCTGCAGTTGCTGAAGGAAACATCACTTTAAATTAAACCAAAGGGGAGCACTTCAGCTGGACAACTTTGAAGTAGGAGGTTTTGATAAAAGCCTGTATTTCCTCCCTCTCTTCATCTTTTTTTCTTGCCCATCTCCAAATGGTGAGCTTTAGTATGGATGCTCCCTCACAGCCAAGGGAAAGGCTGTGACTCCCCCAAGGGGCATCTCTCCTCACTCAGCCAAACAGCCTCTCCCCCAGGGCAATGGGCTTGGTACCAGCATCTGAACCCAAGTTCAGTCTTTCCACCATAATCCAGCAGACTTAAAGCAAAGCCACACAAAGGTTCTTTCTCCCTCCATGTGTACCCTCAGCAGGCCAGCTTGCCTCTACTGGGATAGTTCAGAGCTCAGAAGGTACTTCCAGGGGCTTAAGTTCCTAGAGGAGAGGAGCAGCACAATTATCCTAACCCTCTGCCAGCCTACCCTGTGGCTTACACACTGAGGTTGCCTCATTGCAACCAAGGCAGGATAACCTCTTCAGAGCCAGACGTGTTCTGCCTCATTTATACCATGGGAATAAATGAGAAGATACTTTAAAGCTGCCATTTAGTTACCCCCTGCCTTCCAGACGGCTCCCATGAACCCAGGAGGCTCCTACTTCCCCAGCTGCTTTTCCAAGGGCTCAGCCCCAGGCAGGCTGGGTCATCAGTGCATTGAGCTGGCCAGGGCTCTGCCAACTCCCTGGCAAGCTCCCAGTGCTTGTCTTGAATGGAGGCTCATCTTCCACCTCCTCGTCCCCAGCCTTCCCGGAGGGCGGTAGGAGCACCTGAGATGCAGGCAGCACATGTGCCTGCCTGGGAGGATGTATAGGGAAGGCTGGAGAGCTCAGAGCGTGTCCCTCCCTATGCGACAGCTAAACGAGCCGAGACAATTAAATGTGCCATTTGATGGCTGCCTGGCAGAGCCGGAGCTTCTCTCTCTTTTAATAAAAGGCCTCTTTCCCAAAGTCGCTCAGGCTGTGGTGAGGGCCGCAGCTTGTGAAGTACAAGTGCCCTTCACATTTAATTAAACAGCCCATCCCAGCCTGCCTCACGTCGGCAGAGCTCACCACGCTGCTGGAGATGCCCTGGCACCTTGCTCACCCTGCAGCCCTCACTGGGTGAAACACTCCTGTCTAGGCTGCTTGGAAGCCCTGCTCCAGCACAGGCAGAGCCAAGCCCATGGACTGCACAGTGCCACCCCAAACCAGGCTGCCATGCCTTCAGGTATCACTGCCCAAAGGATACTGGTATCAGTACTATTGAGATCAGTACTGATATCTATCAGTGCTCAGAGGATACCTTGCAGAGCTGCCATCCCCTGCAATGTGAGCCCTGCTCCCCAGAGGAGCTGAGACCCAGCAGCTCATTACATGCATACTGCAGAAACGAGGTTCCTCTGGAGGTCACCGGGGTATGAGAGAGCCAGGGACAGCGGACCCCCTCACTCAGTCCAGCTTCATAGCGGACCATACCACCCCTCCACATCTGATCTGCAGCTACAGTGGCCACCCCCCAGCCAGGATGCTATGGCCATGGCCTCCCTGAGCCCTGTGCACAGCCATTGCCAGCTTCCGCCTGTCCCAGCTCTGGTCCTTGTCAGGCTGAGGAGGGGAAATGCCCTGCTCTTGCCCAGGGCAGATAAGAGAGATGGATAAGGGTGGGGGCAGAGGGGAGGCCATCATTTGGGTAGCTTGGCTGGCTTTTTGGAGAGCACTTGCTTTGCTGAGACCTGCAGCTTAACCCTTCCTTTCCCAAGGCCAAGGCAAGCTGGCAGTGGGAGAGACCCAGATCTTGGGATGACTCCTGGGGACACCATCCTAATGTGCTTGGTGGTTTTGGCCCTCTCCCCACTGTTAAAAGTGAGCTCTGTTAAACTGGAATCAACAGCACTCCTTTCTGGCTCCTCCATCCTTGGGCAGGACAGGCAGCATCCTCCTTCCCAAAGTGCCTGTAGGGGAGCTGCCACTTGCATCTTGCAGCAGAAGCAGCCCAGTGCTGATGGTTTGCTATCTACAGACACAGGGGCTTCAATCCACTGGCTACAGCTATACCTGCAGGACACACCAGACCAGGGGTCTCAAGTGATCCCACTCCCTAGCCAAGATGCAATAATAGGGTTGGGGTTTTTTCCTCCCTACCTGAGCTCTCCTGGTAGGGAAGGTCTGGCTCTAGCAGGTGTCCTGGAGAAATGCTGAACTGCTGCCCCAGCCCTGCACCATATACAGCAACATGCAGCTGCAAAGTGGAAAGAATGGATGGGAATGGGAGACGTGAGTGTCCCACTGCTTCTGCCTCTCCTCCCAGCCATGGCTGGAAGAGAGAGGTTATTAAAGGAGAAGGCTCAGTAGCTGTGCTTTGGATGCAGACATCCAGCCGGGTGACTTTTTCGGGTTCTCACCAGTAGCATAAAACTGCTCTTCCCAAACCACTGAGTGCAGGCAGTTGGGGAAGCTGCTGATGGGCCCGAGCACTCCCCAACCCACTGGGGCTCAGGGGCTGCTCCGCAGAGACCCCATCACTCACACTTCCATGCCTGCCAAGCCAAAGGCACAGTAATTGCAAGCCAGATACCCCCCCCCCCCCTTCCGAAACAGTGCGCTCTGGCAGGGACCAGGCACAGGGGCTCCCATTTCCGCCTGCCTCCGGCTGTTATAGAGCAGAGAAGTGACAGAGAGCAGCCCTGGGGCAGAAAGGGCTGCGAGGAGAGACAGCAACCAGTGCTCCGATAAGGCAGGTCCCTGCTGAGCACCTCCTTGCTTCCGAGATAACACGCCCCAGGCGCTCTCTGAAGCGTACCTGTGCGATCTGCAGGTTGTGCCCTGGCACAGGTTATTTGACTGCTCCAGCTAATCCTCCTCTCCCCAGGGGGTCAGACCCCAGTCCCACACTTCAGCCTCATGCAGAGGGGAAAGCCCAGCCCAAAGGGAGTGGTGCTGGGCATGGGGAGCAGACCCAGGACATCTGATGCACATAAGACCTGAGATACCACCAGGATTGTGTCCATACCATCCCCACGGTATGGGGCAGGTCTTTTCCTCCAGCTGACCATGGGTGAAAGTCAAAAAGCCACCTGCACTGCAAGGAGACTCCATTCCATGTGGAGAGCTGTGGGGGCCCGCCAGCCCTCCTTGGGATGGTGCCTGATGCATCCTGATTCCCCTGCACAGGGATCATCACCTCAAGGGGACAGGCAAGATACCATGTCCCTTCACTGAGTCCAGGTTCAACATCCCACTCACAGCCTCAGTAGTGGACACACATCAAGTCACATTGGCAGCCCTTGGGATTTTAAGGGCAGAGCTAGTGGAGCTTTCAGCAAACACAGGTGAGAAAAAGAGCAGTATCAGGTGAGAGCATTTCACAGACTCCATCAGGCACCAGTGCTGGCAGAAGCCAGAGTGTGTTATCCCAGAATCAATCCCAGCATGAACCCTCTGCTGTCAACACCAGCTAAAGAGCCCACAAAACTGCCCCACACACAGCCCTGCCAGCACTTCAGCCAGGCTGGAGGACCTCAGAGAGCTGCCTGTGTGGCTTTATCTGGCTGGAAAGCCCTCCTTAAGATAGGAGGCTACTCACTGCTGGCAGGAGCTGCAGGTGCCTTGGTGCCCCTGGCTCAGCCCCCCCAAGCTGTCATTTGGCTGGACTGGGACAAAGCCCGTATCTCCCACAGTCTTGGTGCAGAAGGGACTCTCTGATGTCTGATATAATATGAGCAAAGCTTGCATACTGGGAACTGCCTCTCCTTGAGGCCATTTCCCCAAGCCAGAGCACAGGGCAGTCATACAATCCCAGTTTCCATTGGGAACCCACATGGGCAGTCCCTGCACCACTTTTCACCTCCCTTACAGCTGCTGTGCTGGTCTCTGCAGGAGTGGGTAGTGGGGTTTACCAGGACCCATTCCAAACAGAAAGGATGCTGCTAGGATGCAAGACCAAGGAAAGGAGGTCAAAAAGCCACATCCCTCGTGAAAACTTCAGCATTCAAGTACCCAGGGAGGCCTACAGCAGGGACAGTGGGAAAGCAGTGCCGAGCTCCTGCTGGGTGATGAATGTGGGATGCTGCACCTCCTTCTCCCCTCATCTCTGCACAGAGGTGCCTTCAGAGGTAGCTGGACCAGCTACCTCACACCCAGCTCTATCCTTCAGCTGAGCCACCTTCCCACATCCTGCTTTTCACCAGGCATTAGGCAGAACCATGTCTTGAAATACACCCATGCATCCCAGTGAGCAGCATGCATGCTTGCTTCAGCACCAGTCACCATCTCCTGTACCCCACACCTTACAGCACCTCACCTTGCACAGCCACAGTATCCACAGGAGACTCAGCTGCCCCCTCTGCCTGCTTTTAGAGACAGCCCAGGGGCAGCAAGGGTGGAGCAGGGCAGGGCTACCCAGATGGAGTTAGGATATGGGTGAGAATGTCCTGGGGAAGAGGGACTAAAATAAAGGCTTTAATCTGCCCTTGAAAGCACGCTATGATACCAGGGCTGAGCTCTGCCAAAGCTGCCCTGGGTGGCTGGGCAGCTGTAGGATGTGCAGCAGGCAGGGTGCAGGCAGCATGTCATGCCTTACCCCTGTCCATGTGATAATCCCCATTTCCCCCGGTCTAGGTCACATCACCATGCCCTGCCTGTGGTCCCTGTGGCCCTAGCTTGGGGGGCAGATGGCAAAACAAACCCAGCTCTGCATGTCCCTTCAGCCATCTCAGCCAGCCTCCCCCCACAGATAGCACCCCGCCACTTGCTGTGACTGATATGGGGAACCTGGTGCTTTTATTAAACTGTTTGCTTCCTGTTTTAAGCTTAATAATAAATTGCATGTCACATTATGGCTGTGTTTATTAAAACCCATTGGCGTGGGCTCTGCTCTGCAACAGCATTTGAATTATTGAAAGCAACCCCCCATGGAGACCTATTTGCTGCAAATGCAGGAGGATTTATTTCCATTTTGTTTATCAGATGGCATAAGTGCTGGGTGGAGGAAGGGAAGCAGTCTTGCTCCTTTTATTTTCTCCCTGAGCCGGCACAGCAGGATGAAGACGTGCCATGCAAAGGGAAATATCCCCCCACCTCAGGATGGGGTCAGGTTGGGGGCAAAGTCCTGGGTGCAGCTGACTGCTCTGCCCTGCTTGTCTCTCTGGCTCTGGTTGAATTCTCAATGCCTGGTTGTTCTGTGCCTCAGTTTACCTGATAGAAGAGTGAGATTAATGCAAATTTTCTATGCAGGTATGACCAGCATCCATCTCAGGCCAACCCAGACCCCTGCCAGAAGCAATCAAACTCCCATGGTGGGTACCCACAGCACCGGCAGTGTGGCCACGAGGGTACTGACCCTTTTGCAACCCCGGTTTAAAGCACACCCCCAAAGGACAGCAGCTGAACATCTCCAAGCTCTGCCCCATCCCAGCTTGCCACAGCCACCCAAAGCTGGTGTCAAGAGGATGCTCTGGCTCCTGTGATCATCCCGAGGCACAGTTTAGCACCCATGTCCCTTGCAGTGACATCGCCCTTCCCAGCAAGGCAGAGCTGTTGCTAGGGGCACGGGCGGGCATGGGGCAGGCGGGGATGAATCTGGGGAAATCGGGGTGCTCCAGGGGTGCCCAGAGGCCCATGTGCCCAACACGGTGGCAGGGCTCTGCGTGGCCGGTGGCCTTGCCAGGAGATGGCACTGTTTAGCGGCTAATCACGCCGGTGGCCCAAATCTGGACAGGGAGGATGGACGTGCAGATGCGGCCCGTGAGCAGGAAAGGACTGGGGACGTGTTTTTGCTGCTGGGTCGTATTTACCTGCCAGACCTGGTGGGGTTTCCCTGCAGACCATAGAACCTGTGGCTTGGCGACTGCTCGGGGTGCCGGCTGCTCTGGGCAGCACCGGGGACTGCAAGGATGAGGGAGGCACCGGGGATGCCAGGTCGGCTGTTCAGGGGAGCAGGGCACCCTGGTGTCATCGTTGGGTCAGCCGCTGACCAACTCGGTGGCCTCCTGGCTCACAGTGGTCCCTGGGGTGGTCTGGGGACCAGGATGCTGCCCCATCACTGAAGTGCAATGGAAAGAGCCAAGATCCCATCAGCAGATTTGGGGCAGAAAGCAGCTGTTTCGGAACCGCGGGGGGGGTGTGGGGTGTGGGGTGTGTTGGGTGTGGAGGCTGTGTTACCTGAATTCCTCCTCTAGCACCCAGAGCTGTAAGCACACAAGGGGGTGGTCCAAGTGCTTTATGGTGGCAAGGCAGTGCCAGCCTTGTGCATGTACTCCTGGAGACTGGGGTCTGGTGGGTTTTTAACCTCGGTTTTGGGTCCATTAGCGTGTCTTCAGGGTCTTTTGGGTGCTGTCAGGACAATCCCCACTTTCTTTGTCCCCAGCCCCGTGGTGACCATCAGTACCTGGGGAGGTACCTGCACCCTGCCCTACACCTCGGCAGCTGGGAGGTGCCGTGGCCGGTGTGTGCCCATGGCTGGTGGTCACATTGATGCTGCATAGTCCAGCTGCCTCCATCCCTGAAGTCAACTCAATATCTAGGCTGAGGGGCTGCTCTGAACGTGGGCAGCTGGGCTGGCAGGGTCTGCTTGATCCCCTCCACCAGCAGAAAGCAACGACCCCAAAGACTGGCTGGCAAAGGGACTTGGTGCTGCATGTCATCAGGGCACTCTATCCCCACACTTACACGAGGTTTGGCTGGGTCTTGGGACCCTCCATGTGCCTGGAGCTGAGAAGAGCATGTGCAGAGCCTGGGGGGATGCTTTCCTCAGGGCAGGGGCTGTGGGAAGCATCAGAGCAGCTGGCAGCAGAGCTGACCAAACATTTTTTGAGCCAACAAATAACCTCAATTAAGCTCTGTGGCAGTGACCGATTCCAGCTGTGCAGCAATATTGGCTCCTTTAATTTTTAAGTGGCTGGAAATGGCAAGACTGGGAGCTGGGGTGGAGGAACACCAGCCCCCACCTTGACCCAGGGGCCATTCTGCTGCCCCTTGTTTTGGGGGGATTAAAGTCCCAATACTGGCCAATCTGCAAGCCTGCAACTCAAACAGCGCCCTGGTGCACCAGGATCTGAGCAAACTGGGTGACATAACCCCCAGCTTGCTTAATTTTGGCCAAAGGCTCTTGCTCAAATTCCCCACTCTCTCAACCACCATGTCCCCACTGCCCTCCCTACAGGGCAGGAACACGAGCCAACAGCATCCCCTGCCAGGTACCTGTGGGGTACCACAGGGACTGTGTGTGGAGCTTAGAGGAGGAGAGGACTGAGACCAAAATGCAGATGCCCACACATGCCCAGGTAGGGCATCGTGCTGCAGAGCACATGGAGAGCCAGGTTTGGGGGTGCAACATCCCCCAGCCAGCCCAGCACTGCACCCACATCCGTCACAACCTGGCTTCATGCCGATGCAAGCAGGGTGAGCCTGGCTCTGGGGAGGGTTGGCATGGCAGCCCTGGCCGGGAGCCAGCCCTGGGCACCAGCAGGGAGCCCAGCGAGCAGCTCTCTATGCTGAAGCTCCCGGACACTCTCAGGTTTCCCCGTGGCAGCCTCATCATGGCCCAGTTCCACCAACCCGTTTATGTGTGAAACAGGGAGGGGAATCAGAATGGGTGAAAATGCTCTGGCTCTCCCCAAAGCAGATTTTGAGCCCCCCAAAAGGCACAATAAAAGCACGTTTCTGTCCCTGGTTGCTCCTGAACGCCCTCTGACGTAGCAGCCCTAGGAGGATGCTATTGCGCTGTTAGATGGAAAGAGAAACTGAGGCATTGGTGGCTTGTGCGTTTCCACAGCTGAGAGTGGGTTTGCTCCCGAAGAGAACAGGCAGGCAGGGCAGCAGTGCTGCCGGCTGTGCCCCATCAAGCAGCAACACAGGGGCCCGGGCTGGCCCAGCCTCACTGGCTGCAGGAATTCTGCTCTGCTGCCAACTCCAGACAAATCCCTTTTATTTGCTTGTGCAGGTTTTGATGCTGTAATTGCACCATCTGAGCCAGCTCTCCAGAGAAGGAGGAAGAGAAGAAAAGCAAAGACAAGGGAAGAAGAACAGCCCGGCACCCAAGCCGCCAGCCTCGTTGCATCCTGCCTGCTCCTGCCTTGGGACTGGCCAGCTTCTTCCTCCAAGGGTCTGGCTCCTTGCCACAGCTCTGGACCTCCCTGGAGCTGGGACCAGGAGCAGTTTAATCCACAGGGAAGTTTTGAGTCCCAGAAGTCTTGTAAACACTACTGGTTTGGGGGGGGGGGGGGGGGGGGCAAAGCTCCCCTTGAGTGTGAGCTCTCAGCCCTGGGATGTGCATGGGAAGGGGTCCTGACAGCCCTCTCCAGCATGGAGCATCTTCGGGCTTCCTTCCCACGATAACAGTTTGTTCCAAATCACCAGGCCAGGCACAGAGCTGCTCTGCCCCATCCATGCTGTGGCCACCCGGGTGGAGGCCTGGTGTCATGGGGTACAGGACTCCAAGATGAAGATGGACCAAGGTGGGATGGGACCCAAACTGATGGGGGTGCAATGAGCCAGCTTGATGCATCCCCATGGCACAGGGGATGGACTGCTGGGGATACCCATGTGGGGCAAAAGGGGCAGGAGCCACACTGGGACCAGCTGTGAGCACCAGGATGGGCAGGAGGGCTCCTCAACCCAAGCACCCCCACAATGGACAAGGTATCATCCACAGTGTTTGCACCATGCCCCAGCTCCAGAATAATCTTTGGGGATGCAGGGGACTGTCAGCTGGTCTGTGCTGGCTTTGACTCACATGTGTATTTAACTAACAACTGAAATAGCAAAATAGAGAGCTATGTGGAAGGGAAAGAACAAAGTCAGTTGAAAAAGGCCAGTGTGTTTCTGACCACATGGGCAGCTGGGCTGGAGAAAAGACAGCACTGAAAACCACAAGTGTCTGGCTTCCTCAAATCACTATTTTTCTGGCTAAAAACAAAACAGAAGAGAAGGATGTTTTGGCAGCAGGTTCCCTGGATCCAGGGGAGATGCCTGGCTGTCCCTGTGCTTGGGGGACATAGGGCTGAAGCACTGGGTGTCCCAGCCAGGTCCCATCCCTCCGCTCTGGTTTCCCCAAAATGCTCCACGCAGGGCAGAAACTCCATCGCCCTGGCTTCCCTCTCTCATGGGGGGTGCCTCTACCCCCAGCACCAAGTCCTCATCACACACAGCATGGCTGTCGCCACAGCATCCCACCTGCCACCCTGTCCCCGCTCAGTGCTGGAGGACAGACCCACCCCTGGTCCAAGCCCTGTGCCACCAACCAGCCAGTGTCCCCTCCCTGAGCACCCCAGCAAAGGGCTGTGTCACCCTGTCCCCACCCCAGCAAAAGAGGCTGCTGTGCCAGGACTGTTCAGAGGAGTTTTGGGCTGAGATGCGCTTGCTCTGGAGATGTCCCCGCCCCTGGGAATGGCCACTATGGGCAAGGTGATCTCTGCAGCCAGACATCCACCTCTGGGCTAGTAATAGTCCTCCTCGCTCTCTCCATAGTCCTCTGGGGTGGTGTGAGGCTTCGGCAGGGAAAAGCGTGTCAGGTTGAGCTGGTCTGAAACGGCAACATGGGACAATGTGACATTGACCCCTGCAGTGCCCGTCCCCATTCCCACCAGAACCAAACCCAAACCACGCACAGCCCTGTGCTCCAGCAGCTCCCACCACACCAGCGCACCCTGCCAAAGCATCCTCTCTCCCATGCCTGTGAGAGCACAGGGACAGGGACATGGTGCTCACCCGGCGTGAGGACGGTCAGGCTGGCTAACGCCATCGCCTCCCCGACCCTGTTCCTGGCGAAGCAGCGGTAGGTGCCTTCGTCTGTCTCTCGCACGCCCTGGATCTGCAGCCAGCCTGTCACTTCGTATTTCTGGGGGCCGCCTCTGAACTGCAAAAGGGGGGATTCTGGTTAGTGCTGGGGCCAGGAAAACCCCACACGGGGCTGGGACGGACGGGAAGCGGGAAGTGAACACAGGGAAACTCCTGGCCCCACCTCCGGAAGTACCATTTCGGTGACAAGCACAGATTCCCTGGATGCCGGTCCCCCATTTTCTCACTACCCAGGGGAGGAGATGGTAATGGGCATCTTCTTGCCCTCAGGAGGGCCTAGGACCCTGCTTGGAGCAGGACTCTGCAGACGTGACTGGACTCTCAGCTGTCCCCCTGTGGTCCCCAAACAGCAGGAGGACGTCGGCACTGATGGATGCTCTGCAGGGTGGCAGAAGTGAGGGGGCATCTGTGCCATGGGAAAAGCTAGCTGAGGATGGATCAGAGGAGCCGCATATCGCCTGTTCTGGCAGGCAGTGTGGTCCCAGGATTGCTCTGGCACCAACCATGCTATTTTCCATGTCCCCAGCAAGAAATAACCTCCTGACCCAGCTGCTGCTGTGTTTGCAGGCTGCTATTATGCTGTGGTGGCCAGGGGTGGAGGACAGCTGAGTCTCCTCCAGCCATGCAGGGTTGTCCTGCGTGGGGTCCTTGACCAGACCCTGTGACAGTATGAAGGGCAGAAAGATGGAAGGGGACCAGCACATTACCAGCAACAGTGCCAGGTCCCACCTGCTCCCCTGGCTCCCCACATCCATTCCACCAGTTTCCTCCCCAGTGATGCCTGGCTACCATTCATGTGTGCCTCTGCCCATACCCTCTAATAGCTGGGTACACCGTCTGGGCACTATATTTGGATGCTGACCCCTGGTGAATGGAGCCAGCAGGCAGAGCAAACTGAAGGCAGGAAGGTGGGAAACTCCCTGCTGCAGGACTCTGCAGGTCCTAAGAGTTATGAAGTTCAAAAACTAGTAGAGAAAAATTGCAGACAAGAGCTATGCTGATAGCTCCTACCATCCAGACACTCAGCCAGTCCCCATGGTGTGCAGGCTTCAATCAACACTTCTCATGGCCAGGCAGTCAGGCTTGGTTACCTGACCACCCTCAGGTCTGATAGCCCACAAGCTCTGGCAAGGGCTGGGTCACCCGGGGACCATGTCTAACACCCTAGGCACACTGCTCACCTGGACAGAGATGTGGGGATCATCTCCAGGCAGCAGCATCTCCGTGCCATCCTTCCTCCACTCAATGGATGCCATGGGGTAGGCAAAGACCTCACAGCCAAAGATGACGTCCTGCCCGGTGATGTTCCACGTGTCATATGGAGGAGAGGTGATCTGGGGTTCTGGGGAACAGGGACAGGAGAGCAAGGTGGGCTCAGAAGAGGTCCCACCCTCAGCAGGTCCCATGGGCTCTCCTGGGCTGGTCCCCTCTGAGGTGGCAGCATTTGGCTCATGCAGAGATGCTGGGATCTTTCCCATGCCCCTCTCTTCTCCCACCCATGGCAGACCCTCACCTTGGAGCTAGGACATGGTCCCTCCTTGCAGCCAACACCGGGGACTCCCTCCCCAGCCCCCCCAGTCCACAGGGGTTACCACCCCTCCTGGCCTTACTTTCCCTGCCTGTGCAGTGATGGTCAGAGCTACGCAGCAACACTACAAAGCAAAGCTCTCCTGCACATTCAGAGCATGCTCTTCCTGGAGGGAAAAGGCAGAGAAACACTTATGCAGCCCAAGGCTGGTGAGAATGGCTGAGGTGGATGACCTTCCAAGCCAAACAAGGTCTCTGTTCTGGCACAGGGCTCGTGCCACTGATCAAGGGAGCCAGCAGGTCCCCGGCTACTGTATGGAGCTGATACCTCCAGGTCTCACATCCCTTTCCTGGAGGGATGGAGTGAGGACTATGGTTCCTACACACACCACTCCAGGATCTGTCCCAAACCGTGAGGTTAAGAGAAGGCCTCCACCTCCAAATACATATGGGGCAAAGCCTCAAGGATTTGATGATCTACAGAACATAAAGTCAATATCCCTTGGGTTGCGGTGGCAGCCTTGGGTGACCTGTGCTGGGCTGGACAGGCTGGAGCATGGCCTCCCCATCACTGCCTGCCCAGCCAGCCAGGTTTCAGATGGGAGAGGTAAATCACATAGAGAAGTCAAACCGACCCAGGTTTCCATTTGCAGGAAGCAGCACATTTCTTGGGAGCACCAGGCCAGCGTGAACCCAGCACCGCAGCCAAGAATTTGCTAACAGTTCCCTGGAACTTCCCCATATGCTCCACCAGGATCTGCTGCTTCCCATAAACCCCACTCCCACTTGGCAAGGCTGCTCCCAGACTTCTCCAGGAGCTGGATCTGCAGGGGCTGCCACAGAGCAGCAGTGTGGGGGAACAGGGTGAGGGACCTGCCACTGCAAGGAGCAGCCCCCCGTGCTAATGTGTCCCGGCGGACACTGTGGGGTTGCTGCCAGATGAAATACTTAAACCAGACCCCCTTCCCAAGAACCACAGCCTCCATCCTGCTGCTCACACAGCTGCTCCTGGGGCTCTACCTGACTCGCAGGGACCCTCATGGGCCACGGTGAGGTTGGCATCAGGGTGTGCTCGGGCGACCTCCAGGAACCTGCAGATCTGGGCGTAGGTTTTGCCATCGGAGCCACAGAGAGCCATGTGGGAGAGGCAGGCGCACTGGGGCTCAGGAACCTCTCCATGCCGCAGGTCCCCGGCATCCAGCCGGCACTCCAGGTGCTCCCCGCACTTGCCATAGAAGTGGTTGGTGTTGTCCAGGTCGCAGATCTGCCCCTCCAGGTTGGCGCACTCCCAGCAGCAGTCGCAGGCATCCTGCACCGTGCCAGCCAGACACCCGCGCGGTGTCGGGCACTCCTCCGGCTGGCACTCGGCGCAGCCCTCCCCTTCCTCCAGCAGCCGTTGCCAGCCCCGCTGGAGGTAGTCAGAGGTGCTGGGAAAAGCCTGGCCCAGCTGGAGCAAAGCCCAGTGCAAGGAGAGCAAGGAAAGCATGAGGCAAGAGGAGATCAGGGTCTTGGCTTCAGACATCCTCGCAGCAGCTCCTCTACCTCAGTCCCACTGTCACTTGGGACAGGGATCTCCAGCACTGCTCTGCCCTCCCTGGCTAGATCCGAGGAGACATCCTGGCCTGTGAGGAGAGAGGATGGGTGTTACCAGTGCAGGACACATCTCCCACCCCTCTGGCTCCTGTCTGGCTTGCCCTGAGCAGCAGCACTGCATGATGTGCAGGGTAAAGTCGGTCCCGGCCCCTTTCACCCCCAGTCCTGAAGCCACATCTTTCCCGTGCTGGGGCTCCCCAGCCAGCTCCTGCCCCAAGACACCAAGTGTGCTCTGGTGGGACAGGGCAGCTGACCCCAGACGTGCTGGTTGGGTAGAGCCCACCCTGCTCTGACCCCACCATGGCCTGAGGGACCACAGGGCTTGCAGGGGGCAAAGAGGCTGCTCTACATTGTCATGGCTGAACCAGTTTGTACCCTGTTTGTCATCTCCTCTCAGGAAGCTGCTCTCAACCCAGGTGCCCCTTTCCTCTCCCCATCAATATGCAAGAGTCAGAAGGCCTTTTTTCCTCCCTCTTCATCCAAACAAGAGCAGTGGAGTGGCTCATCCTGCAGACAAGAGGTTCTTTCCAAGCTGAAGGCAGCCAGCGTAGAGGAGCTGAGCCAGAAGGATGCTCCTGCTGTTGGCTGGCTTTTGTCCTCCTCTCCTCCCTGTGCCATAACCCCTCTTTTAAGACACCACCCAGATAAGAAGGGAAAAAAACACCCCCATGAGAAAGCTCTGTGACCCCCTCAGTTGACACACAGGCAACAGAGACTGAGCACAGGGAAACTCAGCACTCAAGTGGACAATCAGTGGACTGGCAGCAGGCCCACTGTTGTCAGCCTGCATGAGCACAGTAGGGTCCCTGTCCCCAGACCCCAAGCCTGCATTACCCCCAACCCTAGGTTTGGGAAGCTGATCAACCTCAGGCTTTCTCTGCTGGGAGGAACACACGGGGGCCCACAGGCTGTCTCCAGAGGGGTGATAATGAACCAAACCCCTTAATGAACCCCATGGCCTCCGGTTACACCCTGGCTGCCTTCCCTGAGGTGAAGTGAAATTATGGTCCCTGCCCCAGGGCCACCCAGCAGGAGCGAGCGGGGCTGGGGAAGGGACCCAGGCTGCCCCCTCCTCTCCTGCTACCCAAAGGCACCCCACAGCCCCTCCCAGCCTGTGGGACTAACGCAGCCCAGAGCTGGGGTAAGCGCTGGGGACGGCCAGGTCAGCGGGTTACACACACCCCCACCTCCCCGATAACAAACTGCGAAGCTTTGACCCGTTTACCGGAGGCCACCGAACCGGCGGGCTGGAAAGGGCACGGGGTGCCGGAGCCCCCACCCCGGGCTGTGCGGAGCAAGGCTCCAGCCTCCGATGGATGTGGGGGGACGGAGGGTGAGCGCAAAGTTGTTCTGTGCTTCTCCGAGTCCGGGTGCAGGCGCTG
Source organism: Pezoporus flaviventris (assembly GCF_033815535.1). NCBI lineage: Eukaryota > Metazoa > Chordata > Aves > Psittaciformes > Psittacidae > Pezoporus > Pezoporus flaviventris. The sequence continues at coordinate 10,683,872 of NW_026892577.1, read as the reverse complement.
GGGATCCTGGCTGAGCCCTGGGGAGGGGTTCCCCGGGAGCCACCCCGTCGTAAGCCGCCACTTACCGGAGGTGCGGTGCCGGGCAGCGGCGGTGGCAGCGGGGCTGCTGGTCCCCGGCGGCTCCGGCACCCGCCGTGATGTCAGCGAAACGTGAATCCCCCCGCCCCTCCCCTCCCCGGGCCCGCGGCCCAGCCCTGGACCGGGACCCGGGCTGGCCGGCACCCCTTCCGTGCCGGGGCTCTGCCACTCCGGCTTCCCGGCACCGGAGTCGCCCCAAGCCGTGTGTCGGGACCTGGGCTGATGCTCAGCTCCTTCCATGGACAGGAGGGGACCAGGCTGAGGGGCACAGACCCATCTTTGCGGGGCTCCATGGGATCAAGTGAATGGAAGGGATAAAGCCAGGGATGAGCACGGCTGGGGAAGTTTCTCAGCCTGTTTGGCTGGGAATTTCGATAGGAAACACAGTCTGAAACACTGAGCTGCTGCTGGAATTAAACAGCGGGATAATCCCTGTAGGGTGCCAGTGCTCATCCCACCCCTGGAGCCAGCTACAAAGGGGGTATTGGGTGCTAGAAATGGCATTACCTTGGCTGGAGTAGAGCCGTTGGGAGTGGTGGTGGGGCTGCTTCAGGCCACAGCAGTGGAAAACCTGCGTGCGCAGGGCTGGGGCTCCAAGGCTGCCTCACTGCTCCCTGCCTCAGTTTCCCTGGCTCCAAGAAGCAGGGGACTGGGTTTGCATCTGCATCTTGCTCATGCTGCTGCTGTGCTGGCGGGGATCCCACAGCCCGTTCCCCTCCTCCAGGCAAGGAATTTTTGGGATTTGCTTCCCTGGTGAAGCCCAGGCAAAGCCAAGCCATTGCAGGACCCCTCAGAGGATCTGGTTTCCTTCAGTGCACTGCAGAAGTCTGCTTTTGCTTTCCAGCACCCTCCTGCAAGTTCATTCTGGGCTCCGGGGCTTTCGCACGTTCACATCGTGAATCCAGCCGTGGTTCAGAAAATGCTCCAGGCTTCAGCCTCCTTAAACCAGCCTTTGCTGGCCAACTGCCCCCCCCCCCCCCCCCCCTCCAGCCCCTCACTGGAGAGGGGGGTTTCCTGCTGGCTCTGCCTTCAGCCTTGCATCCTGCTCCCCCTCCGTGGCCCCTGGCCCCTTGGCTCAGGGCTGTCTCCCTCCCCTGCTCCCCTCGCCCAGCCCATTGAGCGCGGTCCCAGCGTGCCACAGGTTTTTGGGCCCCACATCCATGAGCAGCTGGGGCTGCAGCTGCTTTGGGAGCAGGAATAAGTCAGGAGGTACTGAGATTTTTCTACATGCACCCCCAGAGTTGGATCAGAGCCTGAGCAGAAAGGGCACAAGCTATAAGTGACCCAGCCAGGGGTGCCCTGCTTCCCCACCTTTGGACAAAGTGTTGCCTGCATGTTCAGGCATCCCTGCACCAAGCACACCCCCATCTGTCATTGCCCCACACAAAGGGCAAAGCAGTAAGGCAAGCCTGGCCCTACATGCCACCTGCAGCCCACACATCTCCTGGCCAGCACAGAAATAGAGCCAAAACTTAAATCCCAGGCACTGCTGAAAAGTGTGGCCAGTGATGGTCCATGGTTATTTGCTTCTCTTGTCTCTGACAGGGGAAATAAAGAGGGACAGGCCTCGATGCTGCTGTCTTCCCCATACAGGAGGACCCAGACCTGGCTCCTTCTCCCATGCACCATGGCCCAGGCCATGGTATGTCCCCCATGGGGTTACCATGGGCTCTGGGTGACTGGATTTATCCAAGCATTGCTGCAGCATCTGCCACTTGCAAGGTAGGGAGAAGCCACATCTCCAGATGGAGATCCATGGCCAGAGGTGAAATCCAGCCACAGATCTGATCAGGGAAAGCCCCAGCCGTGGTACAACATAATGCAGCACCTGGAAGCCATGGGCAGGTCAGCTTAAAAAGATGGAACTCAAACCTGGCAGGTAATTAAACCTCTTGCTTAATGAGACTGTTGAATGTGCTAATGAATAGCAGCAGCTATGACTGAGGGGTGGAAGACCTATCCTTAACAAGGAGCTGTGCTCAATCACACCTTGATTCAATCAGTGTGACCCACCAGCTGCACCCATGGCTTGCAGCTCCAGTTGGTGGGAGCAGATTTAGGGGGAAAAGGGTGGTCGCAGCCCGGCATGGCCTGACACTGGAGTAAATCACTTCCTTTCCCTGCTTGTGTTGGACAGTTATCCCTCTTTTCTCTTCATTTGCCCTGAGCTCAGTGAAGCTCCTGAAATTTGGCTTTAAAGGCTCAGCAAACCCCAAGCACCAAATCCCCCTCTTCCCTCCCTGGTGGGCTGCTCTCCATCACCATATCCCCCATTCCATGCTGGTCCCATTGCAAGCCAGGAGTCTGTGGATGCTCTGGGTAAACCCACAGTCATGGCATCCCTCCAGAGCTCTGTCATCAGGATGTGCTCCTGATGGCAGAACCATAACAGCTGGGTTGCCATGCCCCCCTACTCCTGGCCCCACTAACCCCACCCCAGGCCCCAGGCTGATCTCCGAAATCACTCCAGGGGGATCTGGGACTTATGGCAGATGAGACGAAGTGAAAAACCCACCCTGGAAAAAAGGTCTGTGCCAAGTGGCTTAGTGCACTTCGTATCAGGGAGGGCTGGCCGAGACAGAAATGCAGGTTATGTCATAGCAGAAGCATCACTGGGAGATGCTGGGGCAGGGGTGATGCCAGCACACTGCCTGGGGCTGTGGGGGTCTCATTCCGGTAATAAACTAAGTCACCTTCATTTCACCTCAAACACACTGCTGCTCCTCTCTCTTGCTGTTTGGAGCAGCCTGACACGGCTGGGATCCACCAGCCCACCCCAAGCCTGTGCAGCTCTTGAGGGGGTCTCAGCCACATCCCGAGAGTCTGCTGAGGGGACAAGGTCCCTCCCAGCTTCGTGCCAGGCAGAACCCGCACTGGGAAACAGCCAGGCTCAGGTTTCTCCAAGCTTTTCCAGAGCAAATTCCTCCCAAGAACAAACCCGTCAGCAAATTCTTAGGGAAACGGTTGCAGCTGCGTGCAGGAGGGATGGGGGGCTCTCAGCCAGCCCCGAGGAGCAGTGGTTGGGTGGCAAGGGATGCTGCAGCCCCCGGGCTGCCATGGTGTCCCCAACCACAGCCTGCCGGGCCTCTTCTCCCGCAGGAGCCAGGGTCTGGCAGGACCGGATGCTTCCCTTCTCCTTCCCTGCTGGGATTTTTCCAGCAGCCTCATCCAAGAACAGCTCGTATAACCTGGGATCGGGAACCAAACAGGCAGCAGGGGCGGCATTCCCAGGGATGCCCCCTCTCTGCCTGGCCCCCGCCTGACATGGCTATGTTAACTTTGACACCTCGGTTCCCACCGCCCTGCGACATGCCGGGCTCCCCCCACATCTCTGACCCGCAGCAAACGGGAGCACCCCCTAAACGTCCTTGCCTGCCCCCTCACCGTCTGCGGGGCTGACCCTGTAGAGAGGAGAGGGCAGGAGGTGCGGGCAGGATGTGCAGGCATGCGGTGCAGGCAGCAGGCTGCGGGGTCTCTGCTGCCACCTCCAGGGCACTGCTGGCCTCGTCGCTGTCCCCTTGCCGTGACACTGCCCTGGAGCAATGCACGGCCACCTCAGCTCCCCTTCCTTGTATGTCCCTGCACCCTAAAGCAATCCGTCCCCCCGCAACGAACCCATCTTGGAAGCCCCCACCGCAGTGTAGTGTCCTGAAGGGCTTAGGGGCTCTCTGCTCAGCCTGCCCTTGGTGCATAGAATGCATAGCCCCCCACATGGGGTATTTGCTCCAGAGGGTGATGCCAGCTCAGTGGTACACCGTCCCCTTCGCCACATCCCTTTTCTCATCCTCCTCTAGCGTCAGCGGGGCTGGGACACAGCCAGAGAAGGTGACCCACCGCCAGTGCCCCAGCACCCGCTGCCACCAAGGATGGGAGCTGGGGAGGGGGAGCCTGCCTACCCCCCCCCCCCCCCCCCCCCCCCCCCGCAAGAGGCTACCCATTTCCAGGCGTCATTAAAGAGCAATTAGCTGGAAATTAAGCTGAGAACAAGTATTGATTAGCTCATTAAGGCTGGGGGAGCCGGCTGCGGCGGTAGGAATTGCTGCCGCTCGCCCTCATTATGGGCAAGGTTAAAGCTTGCGGTCAGGCAGCTCATTAAAAATGCCAGGACCAATCGATGTCCCCAGCCCAGCGCTGCCCAGAATCTCTGGGGACACCCAGCTGCTGCCTTCTGGGGACTGGCCCATGACCTCTGGGATGTGCCAGCTCAGGAAGGGACTGAGCATCCGTGCTAATGGGCTCCTCCGCAGAGGCAGCCATATTGCCTTTGGGCTTGTCAGCCCCCCAAAACTCTCTGGCCGGGGGTCATCTTTCTCTCCCCACCAGAGATGAGTTTGTCAGGTCTCAGCTTAGCAGTGCCAGCTTGTGTGGGCTAGGGACAGACCAAAGGAGATCCCAGGGATAGCATGAAGCAGCTGGGGACATGGGGACAGGCAAAAGACACCCAGTGGCTCTGTGTGGCTGAGTGCTGCCATGCCACCCTGCTGTGCACCCCAGTCCCACAATAGTGGGAGCTACTGGGGTTAGCCCAGGCTCTGCCACCCTGAGCCTCTGTGTCTCCAGTCCAGAGTCTCTATTCCATCCAGAGTCCTTCCCATCCCCATCTCTGCCTCAACCAGGAGCCAGGGCCAGCTCCCAGCCAGTGCACGTATGGAGGATGTCCCTGCACAGGCTGGTGGTGTGGGGGGAGGCAGGTGTCATCATTATTTTTGTTTTCTTTGCACTGCCCTGGATATATATTGTATTCTCAGCTAATCCCGTTCAATTACACCACAATAAAACACATAATAAAAACGTAATTCATTTTTCCCGAGCGCTCCATCTCCCTGTGTCTTGGCAAGCTATTAAAAATTTGTCTTCATTTTTCTGGCAAGAGCCTTGTACCTTTTCATCTTTAATTTATGAGAGCAGAATAGCTACTGACAAGCCCTTATTGCGCGGCGAGGGGCTGCATTATTTATAAGCCACCAATGGCTGGCTCAGGGGAGATATTTGCAATATGCCGGGGCTGGCAGGAGGAGGGGGACAGATCCCTGATGTGCTCGTCCCAGTCCTCTCCCCCACCCTGGGTGGGTGCTGGGTGCAGATGTTCTCCTGGGGGAGCACCCACAGCTCCTGCCCATCGGGAAGCTGCGGCACAGGGTGGCTCTGAGCTGCTGCGTCTGCCCATCTTGGGTTTTGCAGCAGCTCTTCCTCCTCCATCCTTTGGCACAGGGGTCATCGGAGCATGGTTGCCTTCATCCCTCCTCTCCCTCCGTGGATATCCATCGCTCCTGACTACCCTGGCCAGGATAGTCAGGACCTGGCAAGCCTGACCCAGGTTTGCCAGGGTGCCACAACACAGCAATGTGCTCTCTGACAGCCATGCATAGAAAGCTGGATAAAAATAACCCCACTGGAGAGACAGGCACAGGCCCAAGGCCAGGGTTGAAGCTGAGTGTCCTGTGATCAGGCTGAGAGAAGGGGCGGGAGCACGGGCAGAGCCAGGGGGATGCTCCGGACTCTCCAAATCAGCAGCATGCAGGGCAGCAGCTTAGCAGAGCCCTCTGAGCGGCAGTGAGGTACAAAGCTGACTGTGCTAAAAAAAGCCCTCCTGACAGCTGGATAAGCTTAAGCACACACCAAGCCTGCCCAAGCCGCTGCAAAAGCAGCAGGGTGGAAAACAGGGAGCAGAGCCCAGCCCTAGGGAGAACAGGGGCACCCTGGCAGCCCTGCTTCCCCTCCCTCCCGCTCCCATCCTCATCCCAACAGCAGCCCCTTTTCCACCATATACAAACTGGCAAGCACCATGCTTCTCTTTGCTTTTGGTTTTATATGAACAACCTGCCTTTATTATTTGGTACATACAGGTATATGATATGTATATAAAAAATAACTAGAGGAAACCACAGTGCACTTAAAGCTATTTGAGAAGGTCCACCTGAAAGCAAAGCACTCCAGGAACAGGTAGAGTGACCCCTCCGGGGGAGCCCAGCCCTGAACAGAGATGGCATTAAAATGAGAATAAAAAGAGGACTTTCTGCTGGGATTAAAATGTGCCATTTGTTCTGGGGATGGAAAGAGCAGAAATCCAGACTAAATCCGTGGAGCAGCCAGGAAGAGAGCAGAGGGTGAGCTGAGAGCACGAAGCAGGGCAGGGAGAGCCCCCCCGCCCTGGGTTTGAGCCACTGCGTGCACTTGAAATCACTCACCCATGGCTATTTTGGGAATGGGGAGCTTTCCTCTCCAAACACTGCTCTGCCATCCCCAGGCGCCAGCTGTTGAACCGCTGGGCAACGTGGGGTGCCTGCAGAAGGGTTCACCCTCTGAAGGCTGTAATTGTCTGCTACCTCCTAAAGCTGGAGAGCACCTTTTTCTTCTCCACTCCACATCCCTGCTTACAAGGTGCAGCTGCCTATGTTCCCCCATGTACCACACACAGCTATGGGCACACACAGGGTGAGCATGGGAGAAGCACACCAGGGTGACAACCAGGACATCTTCAAAGCAGCGCTAAGCCTGGGTATGGGAATAGGGTTGGGTCCAGTGCTGTGGGCACCCCAGGAAGCAGGGACCTATGGACACGCGATGGACAAGGGAAAGCAGCTTTGGCCCCAGAGGGATCTGAAGGGTGAAGCTCAGCGATGCGCTGGCCTGGCAGCTCCATGGCACGCATCTCAGACACCCTGGGACCCTGGTTCAGAGCCCTTTGTTGAAATAGACGGTCTCCAGCTGTGGGTCTTTCTCCCGTATCCGAGCTTGGACTTCAGGCTCCAGGCGACTCACCAGCATCGAGCTGCCAAAAAGACATGGATACAGAGGATTGAGGGGGGATACCCATCAGTGGCCTCAAATTGAAGAACTGCAGCACCCCATGGGGACATTCCCATGGCCCAGCACAGACCTTTGGGTCTGCACCACTGTGGGTGCACAGGGACGTGTGTGCACAGGGACATTTGTGCACACAGTTTCAAGCCTCTGACTGCTCAAAGGAGCAAAAACATCTCCTGGGAGTCAGTGAGCACAAGGAGATCACACATCCTTTGCCTGCACCCCATGCCCTGCCCCATGGGAGCCATATACATGGGCAAGGTGCTGACCTTACCTTTTCTGAGGGAAGAGGGCACAGCACAGTGGGGTCGCGAACACCAAGCTGCAAGGGAAACACACGGAGAGAAGTGGGGCTGTGTAAATCACCTGCAAAGCCCGTGCCCATCAGTGTGGGAGAACAGCAATGCTGAGCAGGAGCCCATGGCAGGCTTGAGAGACACTGAGATGGAGCAAAACAGCTCTCAGCCCTAGGACCTTGTATCCCATCTCATCTGCCTCGGGGGCACCACCTTGGCATCTCCCCGAGGAGCTTTGTGATGGCTCTCACCTCCCCTGCCAAGCAGATCCCCAGCAGCACTGCCCCCAAAACCATGCTCAGTCTGTGGGCAGCAATGCCCATCAGCAGAGGAAGACTTACCAGAATCCCACCAGGCCAACCTGCAGCGGAGCGTTCAGGTACGGGTACCGCTGCCAGGGACAGGGAGAGGTTGTGTCAGTGGGATGGACAGGGTGCCAGCACTGTGGCAGGCAAGGGGTACCCCCTGGGACCACCAGGTACCTTCAGGAAAGCTCTCTTCTCCAGCACGTTCATGATCACCGGGGGAATGGCTGAGGCAGAGAGGAAGAAGATGAGCTCCAGTGCTCAAAGCTTTCCCATGGTGCCAGGGGCTGGCTGCAGCTTCCAGACACAGGTAGACAGGGGACACTCACCCATGGCCGGGGCTGCCATACCGATCCGGGACACCACCACCTGGAAAATGGCCTTCTGGGCTGCGGCCGTGGACTCACCCAGGCGGTTCCCGTTCTCATCCGTGACTGGGATCCCCAGCTTGAGCTCCCTGCAGGGACAGAGGGAGTGAGTGGAGCCCAGTGTAAGTGGGTGGGGGATCAAGGGACAGGGCAGGGATACAGCACGTCTCCAAGGAGAGGTTGACATCCTCCTGTATTCCCCATTCACTGCCTGCATAGTAAGTTGGGAGGGCCTCAGCTGATCCCACATTCCCACTTGAGGGGTCCTCAACAGGGCTGGACAGGGAATTCACAGCCAGCTCAGCCAATAACCCCTTGCGATGCAACTGACTGCTTTCATCCTCAATCCAATGCCCCAAGGTGAGGGATGCCAGCAGGGCCAGGAAGGAAGATGGGGTGCCCCTGCAAGCCCAGGGCACTGCTTCCCACATCCTCCAACAGTGCCTGGTGAACCCCAATGTGAGCCCAAGCACCCCAGCCCAGCCCAGGGGCTCACCTCTGCCTCATCAGTGGGATGTTGATGCAGTTGGCAGCAGCCACAGCTGCAAAAGGCACGTACCGGCCGATGATGGCTGGCAAGTGCTGGGGGGGCAAGCAGGGAGCATGTCACACAGAGGGTCTGGGGGCAGAGCTGGCTGTCCCCAGGTCTGCCACCATCCCCCTTCAAGACCAGTGGAGAAAACTGTTCCCTCCTCCCCTGCAAGTCCCAGATGGTAAAAGCTGCACAGCTCAGGGGATCCAGGGTGTCCCATGTCCCCTCCCAGCCCGGGAGGGAAGCCAAGGGATGAAAGAAGCCTGGAGAGACCCTGCTGGGGATGAAGAGGGGTTGGAGGGACAGGCCACCTCCAGAGCCATTGCTGGGGAGAGGGGCTGCCTTGTGTGGATGGCCCCAGGAAACCCCTTTCCTCCATATTCTCCCCTGCCCCAGGTGTTGGGATGAATCCCTGCTCATCTCAGAGCTCAGGGAGACCCCACAGGGAGGGTCCCAGTGCCCCAGCCAGGGATGGCCAAGGGCCACCTTACCTTGGTGAGAGATTTGAGTCCCAGTGCTGTGACAACTGCCCCCGTGGTAGCACTCACATAAGCTGTCCCCAGCTGGCTGCAAGAGGAGGAGGTGACACTGACGAGCCAGGGTCCCCACATCCCACCTATAACCCCCCACACACAGAGGAAGGGACAGCATGCCCTTCAACAGCATCAGTACACCACTAACCCTGGCAGCCCCACTGGTGTCCATCTCTGACTGTACCAGGTCCCCATCATCCCATCTCACAATCCCCACCATTCAAGAAGCTATGTCATTTTGGGGGCCCCAAGGCACTGCTCAGAAGATACTTACCTGGGGGTGATGGGTGCATCCCCGCTGCGGTTGGTGTAATTGACAACAGCGTTGAAGGACTGGTTGACCCACTGCCAGAACAGCACGGCCGGCGTGGTCCTACCAGAGAGAGGAGGGTGCTGGTGGCACTGGAGGATGCCACCCATGCTCCTACATGGGATGTGTGTCCCCATCTCGTGCAAGGGCCAGGGGTAGGGGGAACCCCTCCACCCTACCTGTAGAAGGTCAACATGCAGCCAGTAATGGTCATGTTCATGGGGACCTGGGCAGACATGCGTCCCACGAGGAGCATCTTTTCGCCCGTGTCCGGGTGGAAAGCTGAGTCGTAGATGTACTTTGCCTTCCAAAGCTGGTCCTCTGTCAGCCCTGGGGGTATCCTGCCCGCCCTGCCAGGTAAGGGTAGCACCTGTTGGGAGACCCTCTGCCAGCACCCACCTCCTGCCTGCCCTCCCGCCCCACGCAGGGCAGCTGGGAGATGCCTTAGGGACCAGTCAGGCAACCTGGGGAGCTGGCTTTGGAAAGGGTGGGACAGCATCACTCCCGTTTCCACCCCGAGGAATGGCCCCAGGGCTGTATTCTGTCAGAGAGCCTGGGAGTGGTGTGGAGCCTACGTGTGGGGGGTGCGTGTGAGTCATAGCCCCCATTTGGTACCTGTAGTCCTCCACCACCCGGCGGGCCTCCTCCAGCGTGGTCCCCGAGAGCAGCAGGTTTCGGGGGTCGGTCACCATGAAGAAGTGCTTGGCCCGGCCCTGGAAGGTGCTCTGGTCCCAGCGGGGCTCACGGATGTTGATGGTGGCAGGCAGGGACGGTGGCATCTTCTGGGGTTGGAGGGGCAGCGCTTATGTGGGACGTGGTACCCATGCGTGTTCCCCCAGTGCATTCCTACCGGAGCTCCGCCAGTCCGCGGGGACACGGGGCAGGGAATGGAGACCCCCTTTTCAGTGGAGCTCAGTGGGAACCGCCCCAGCACCCGGAGCAGCTCGTTGGTGCGGTGACCCCATCATGCACCGCCCTCACCCTGCAACCCGGCAGCGGGGACCCCCAGGTCCGCGCACACCACCCAGCCCGGCACGCCCCCACTCCTCAAGGGCCCCCGGGCCACGGGTGAGGGACGGGGACCCGCACGCTGCCGGGGACCCGCGGGGGCGCTCGGAAGAGCTCGGGAAGGAGAAGTACCCCCCGGAAGGCACCGGAACACCGCTCGGCCCCATTTCCACGCCCTTCCCCGCGAGAAGGAGGCCTCTGCTCCCACCCCCCTCTGCTCCCAATCCCCCCCTCCCCAACCGAGCGACCCCGGCCACGGAACCCCCCCACAGCCACTCACGGCTTTCCGGGACGCGCCCGCGCCGCCACCGCCCCGCTCCGGCCCGGCGCGCTGACGTACGCAGCCGTCACGGGATGGGGAGGGCGGCCCTGCGGAGGGGATCGGCAGGGGTTGCGCTGGACCGGGGCAGCCGCGGGGGGGGGGAACCGGTACGTGCCCGGGCACACGCGGCATCTGCCCCCCCGCAACCCCCCAGTGCCGGTGTGCGCCGGGGGGGTGCCGTAGGGCGGGACCTGCCCCGGTAGGTTGGGGGGGGGGGGGCTTCCCCCGCCCCCGTCCCCGCCTCCCCTCCTCCTGCCACCGCGCATCACCTGAAACCGCAGCGGTGTCGGGTTCGCGGCGCCGGGCCCGGATAGGGGGTCAAGGGCAGCCCAGGGTGGGCACGATGCCCCCCGGAGAGAGGGGCACGGGGGGACACCGGCTTGAGTAGCGGGGTGAGCAGGAGGGGTGACCCGTCGTGTATGTGTGTCCCCTCCCCGGCCGTGCCTCAGTTTCCCCCGTGTGCCTCGGGATGCAGAAGGGTCTGGGGGGGGGGCACCGCGTCCTGCGCCCCACAACAGCATCGCTGGGGATGCACCCCCCGGGACCTCCCCACGTCGTCCCCGCTGGGGAAGACACGCACAGGGCTCCCCCTCCCCGTTGCGAGGCCAGCCCCTGCCGCCCTTGATTGACAGCTCCCGCTCTCGATGACCGCACCGGTCCCGCAGGGACAGCCAATCCCCGCGGGCGGGGGGCGGGAAGCGGCGCTGTCTGCCCCCGTCCTCTCCGTCCCCCCCGCTCGCAGGTGTCTCTTTCACCGGTGGCACCATGGGGACAGGTGAGGAGGGCACGGGGCGGGGGAACCGGCGGCCGTGGCGGGGTCCGCAGCCCCCCTCCGGGGAGGGTCAGTGCCGGATGGTGCTGGGGAAGGGGGACAGCGGCGGGGTCGCCGTCGGGGGCTGGCAGGCGGCGGGGACACGAACGTATCTCGCTGGCCGGGCCATCACTTATTTATTGAGGTCAGGCTGGGGCGAGCAGGGGACGGGGCGGGGAGGACGGTGGAGGGGCCGTGGTGGAGTTTCTTCCACCCCACGCCTGGAAAATCCCATCGGGAACAGCATCCCCTTCCCCGCAGCAGCTCAGGGATGCGGTTCCCCCTCCCCTGCTCCTGCTGCAACCCCTCCGCAGGGAGGGCCGGTCCTTGCCCCATCGATGGCGGTACCCAGGAGCCCTGCAGCAGGGTCCTAGCGCGGGAGGGGACAAGGCTGGAGAGGGGGTCACGAAGCTCCTTGTCTCCCCAGGCTGTGCCGCTGCTCCCGGGACCGGTCCTGCCAGCTCCGGGCACCCACGCCAGCCGTCCCCGCTATCGCGCTGCTAGGAGGGAGCAGTCCCGAGCCCGGGCATGTGCTGCTGGAATATGCCATGTCCCTCCCCGGCCGGCGGGCAGCCCCAGCCCCGTGAGGACACAGCCAGCCCCGAGCCGGACACCGGGACACCGGGGTGCCCAGCGCCGCCATGGCCCAGGGCTGGGATGCGGAACTGTCGGGGATGACGGCGGGCAGCCGGTCATGGAGCTCCAGTAGCGAGGCCAGCCTGGCGCCCCGCTACCTCCTCAGCAAGCAGAGCCGCCTGCTCAACGGGACCACCCGGGGCAGCCGCACCGCCTCCCCCATGGGCCGTGTCATCCTCATCAACACCCCCATAGAAGGTGAGTGGGGTGTCCCAGCCCTCTGCCCACTGTATGGCCAGAGGGCCTGGACACCTGAGGTTCCTGGGTCTGTGGGCAGGGAGAGGTGACCTGGGACTGGGGACATCCCCAGCAAGAGAAACCACCTCCTGCTGCTGCTTGGGTGACCCATCCTGTCCTCACAGCCAGCAGCAACGAGAGTGACATCATCAACGCCATCACGGTGGAAAAGAGTGTGGATGGCAAGCTTGGCTTCAGTGTCCGGGGTGGCTCCGAGCACGGGCTGGGCATCTTTGTCAGCAAAGTGGAGGAGGGCAGCGCTGCTGGTAAGCAGGACAGGGTGAGGGGCACTGGTGGGGACAGGCATGTGCCAGCAAGACCCTCCTAGGGAGCTCCCAGGGACATGGTGCCACAGTGGTGATGCCACCCTTCACAGTGACAAGCCCCTGTTTGCTCCTGCTGCCCCTGTCCATGGGATTTTCAGGCTTCCCAGAGGGAACAGGACAGGAGAGAGCAGCACCATGCTGATGGCTTTGAACTCCATCCCCGAGCCACAGCAAGGTGTTAGCCCCCCATGCCTAGCATGGCCTCAGTGCAATTGACAGGCATCCCCAACTCTGTTCTCTTGGGGTCCGGATCAGGTTTGGGACACATTGAGGGAGAGGACACCAAACAGGGGCATCAGCGTGGGGTCAGGTGTCCAGCTGAGCTGTGTGTCCCTCACAGAGCAGGCTGGGCTGTGTGTTGGTGACAAGATCACAGAGGTGAACAGCGTGAGCCTGGAGAACATCACCATGAGCAGTGCCGTCAAGGTCCTTACTGGCAACAACCGCCTCCGTATGGTGGTCCGGCGGATGGGCCGTGTGCCGGGCATCAAGTTCTCCAAGGAGAAGACGGCGTGGTGAGCAGGGCAAACCCCATGCCAGCAATCCAAAGCCCAGCCCCATGGAGGGCATCGTGGGGAGGCTTGGTGAGGGATGGTGAGGGACAGGGAGGATCCCAGAGCTGGGGGACCCTCAGGGTGGGAGGGCATTAAAGGTATCTGACAAAGATGGAGATAGCCCAGGGTGAGGGATGGATGGGATAGAAAGGTCTGGAGCAGGCAGGGTAAGTGCAAGCCCCATCCTTAACATCCCCCATTCCCATCGCTCTCCTCCACTGGGTGACACCAATGAACCCATCCTGCTGGAGGACAAGAGTCTGGCGCCTGAGCTCCCCCACAACACTGTGCCTGTGCTCCAGGGTGGACGTGGTGAACAGGCGCCTGGTGGTGGAGAAAAGTGGCTCAACTCCATCGGAGAGTGGCTCTGAGGATGGGCTGCGGCGCATCGTCCACCTCTACACCACCTCTGATGACTACTGCCTGGGCTTCAACATCCGCGGTGGCAGGGAGTTTGGCCTCGGCATCTACGTCTCCAAGTACGGCCACCCTGGAGGGCACAAGGGGGATGTGATGCTCTGTTCCCCACTGTACCCATGCTGGGGCTCTGCCCCCCTCCCTGGCTACCACACCCATCCTCATAAGACTGTGGCTATCAGCTCAATGGGTGTTGAAGCATGGAGCCTGGAGGTGTGGGACAGGAGCAGGGCTCCTGTGAGGGCTTGGACCCATCCTGTTCCCCCTTCACTGCCCTAGGGTGGACCCTGGGGGGCTTGCAGAGCAGAATGGCATTCGGGTGGGAGACCAAGTCCTTGCAGCCAATGGAGTCAAGTTTGAAGACATAAGCCATAGCAAGGCAGTGGAGGTGCTCAAGGGGCAGACCCACATCATGCTAACCATCAAGGTACCTCTGCCTGGCCCCATGGAACCCCCAGGTGAGGTGGGGGGTTGGTGTGTCCCCATGCTGGCACTTCCCCAGCTCAGTCAGGCGCCTGTGGGGCTGGTGTGGCTGCCAGCTGGTTGGGTTTCAGGCGGGTGGGAAGGCAGGGGGATGCATTATTCATGGCTGGCACCGGATCGGGTTTGCCCGGGACGGCTGGTGTGTGCTGACCCCTCGTTCTCTCCCCTTGTGCCTAGGAGACAGGCCGGTTCCCTGCCTACAAGGAGTTGGTGGCCGAGTACTGCTGGCTCAGTCGCTGTAAGGGCAACACTGTGCGGGTACTGGCAGGGGTACCGGACTGGGGGCCCCATACAAATGGCGTCTGGCCACCACGGGGAGGGAGAAGGTCCACATGCCATGGGGTCCCACAGCCTTGGAGGGGGCATGAAGCTCCCTGTGGTATGGTTAGCATCCCACACTTCTCATGGGCTTGCAGGGCCCCTGTCCTCCGTCCATGTGGACAGCCATGGACAGCAACCCTGTGGTCCTGGTGATCCTTCAGGGTCCTGCATGTTCCCTGTGCCTGGAGCCTGCTGGTTCCCATAACTCTGTGGGATTCCACGTGTCCATTGTAGGGGTCACAGGAGACCCTGTGGCCCTACAGGTCCCCACATACCCGCTGTGCTGGGATGCAGAGCTCCCTGTGACCCCACAGCATGTCACCCCATGTCCCTGCTGTGCCTTCGCAGTGACCAACGGGCAGCTGCAGCAGCTCTCTCAGACCTCAGAGACCAGCTCCTCCATCTCTTCCTACTCCTCGGGGCCAGTGCCAGGGGTGGTGAACGGGATGGGGACAGCCGCCCCAGGGCCCCCTGCCCGCACCGTGGACGTGGCCATCTCCACGGAGGACGGCCCGCGGCGGAGCTGGGTGCGGGACCGTGCTGAGCGGGCCATGCAGACCGAGCCAGCCGCCGAGGTGCTGCCAGAGATGCGGCGCACGGTGCGGCCCCCCGAGCTGCTGCGGGACACAGCCATCCGGGGCCAGGGTGCCCGCGAGCCCCCCGGTACCCATCCACGACGGACCTTTGCCCACTCGCCCAAGACAGCCCTGCTGCTGGCACTGAGCCGGCCCCGGCAGCCCATCACACGCTCACAGAGTGATCTCACCGTCGCTGGTAGGTGCCAGGCCATGGCCCTATGTATGAGTCTTGCCCCTAGCTGGGGTCCCCTCCAACCCTGCACCCACAGCCCTGGGAGTCCCACAGCTCAGACCCTGTTCCTGCTTGACCATCCTGTAGCCCCTGATGCACAGACACCTGGCTCCTGCTCCTGGGCACTCAATACCTCCCCCAGCCCATATTGATCTCTGGCCACCAGCCCTGGCCATCCTATAGTTCTGAGTAGCCCCAGCGCTGCCCCTGGGGCTTAGCAGTCCAGCCCTGAAGACCCGCTGCACCCCACAGCAGGACTCTCTTCCAGTCAATGCCCCCAGTAGCCCCTCCAAACGTCCCCCCCAAGTTCCCGTTAGGGTTGGCATCCCCCGGCCTCCCTATTCCAGCCCTCTTCGTCTCTGTTCCCAGAGGAGAAGCGGAAAAAGGAGAAGCCAGAGGGACAAGGGGCCCGGGCAGGGGCCCCAGGGCTGCACCGCTCCAAAACCCTCGTCAACCTCTTCTTCAAGGGGGGCCGTGCCACCAGCCAGAGCTGGGCCCCTCCCAGCCAGGAGCAGCCCGCTTCCGAACGCAGGGCACGCGCCAAGTCCCCGGGGCGCTCCGACGGGGACAGAGGTACCAGACTGGGGGACAGGATGGAAAGGGACCCAACCATGGACTGGTTCTGCCTTCTGTGGGCACTGTAGCCTTACTGTGGCATCCTTGGCACGGAGGGGGGGCACGGGGAGGATATGTCCATTCATGCAGCTTTGGCAATGGGCAGCGATGCTGCTCCCCCTCGGCACTCACCCCTCTCCATCTCCCTTGCAGTAGGCGCTGTGCAGAAGTTTGTCATCCGGAGCCTGAAGCGGGGTAACGGGGTGCCTGTGTGCCCAGGGGTGCTGTGGGGCAGGCTCTGCATGTGCCTGCCCCTGTGCTGCATGTGCCTGACTGGTGTGGAGCAAGCCATTGGGGTGGAGGGCTTTGTGGGGTGACCAGGGTGGTCCCTGCCCCTCTGGCCATCCCTCTTTGCTGTGCCCCCTTAGAGAAAAGCCGGCGTGCCAGCATCCTAGGCCCCACAGGCATTGCTGCCCTGCAGCCCAATGGCAGCGACCCCGAGGCACGACTCACACACATCCAGGACACTGCTGCACGCCTCCTGAGCCCTGACGAGGTGACGGCCGTGCTTCGCCACTGCTCCAGGGTATGGCACCGCGGGCAGAATGAGCAGTGCAGTGCCAGAATCCCAGGATCATCCCCAGGCAGCTCCTGCATCCCGGGGGCGTTGCCATCAGCACTATGTGCCCACGTTAAGCTCTTGGGGTTAAACTGAAGCATGGGAGGGGTGGGCACCTGTCTGCTGACACCCTTCCTGCACCCACAGTACCTGCATGAGGGCAGCGTGGAGGATTTGGTGCGGCCACTGCTGGCTATCCTGGATCGGCCTGAGAAGGTCCTGCTGCTGCGGGATGTGAGGTGGGTGTGCTGTGGGTGTATCCTGGGGTACCCGGTGCTGCCAGCTGGGTGATTGACCCAGTTTCCCATACAGTCCAGCCCTGATCACACCCCATCTGAGAGGTTCCCACAACCTGTCTGCCCTCTTTACCCCGGCAGGAGTGTGGTGGCTCCCACAGACCTGGGCCGGTTTGACAGCATGGTGATGCCCCTGGAGCTGGAAGCCTTTGATGCCCTGAAGAGCCGCTCAGGTACAGCCTGGTCCCCAAGGGACCTTGGCTGGGGGCAGCAGGCAGAGGTGGGTACCGCTGGGGGCGTGACTGGTGTCTCTCCTTGAGTGCAGTGCGCTCGCCTGCCCTGCGCCCAGCTCACCACGATGTCCCTCCCAGGAGACACCTCATTACACCAGTGCCTGGTGAGTGCCACCCCATGGGGTCTGCCTGGCCTGTGGTGGGGTCTGCAGGCTGGAGGGGGGGGTACAGGGGCAGTCTGCGGTGGGAGAAAGGGAGCTGGGATGCTTGAGTGCAGGGGGTTGCAGGGGAGAGGGCATTTGGTGTCCCTAGATGCTGGGAGGCCCCAGAGTAGCAGGATCTCTGGTTCCTGGGTACCAGGGGGAAGGAGACACAGTCCCTGGAGAGAGATGGGGTGTCTGGGGGCTCTGAGGTGTCAGAGGTCCTAGGGAGGGGAGCTGGGGTGTCTGAATGTCCCTGGAGGAGGAAGATCTGGGGCCCTTTACACCAAGGAGGTCCGTAGGTGGCAGAGGTCCCCAGGCTTTGGCGTTCCCAGGGGATGGCAGGGGTCCCATAAAGCTGGTCTATGGGGTCTTGGGGGAAGGTCTGAGCCCCTCTTGTTGCAGACTATCGCGGCGGGTTCCTGCTGAAGCCAGTGGGGGCCCCAGATCTGGAGGGAGCCGAGGGGCTACAGGCGAGCCCGGGCCGGCCACGGGCCTCTGCCAGCCCCCGTCGGCTTCACCCATGCACCTACACCCCGCTCCCTGACGTGCCAGTGGATGCCTACGCCAGCACCAGCCGGCCCCTGGCCCCCACTGCCCCCAGGCCCCCCAACTGGCTGCTGGCTGAGGCCCCCCTGGGCGAGGGACATGGGCACTCACGCAGCTCCCGGCACAAGGAGGCCTCCAGCATGGTGCCCGATGGGGGGCTCGAGCTGCTGGGGAAGGCTCGGAGAGCACGCCCCCCCCTTGCACCTCTCTTTGGAGGGCCAGGGGGTGAGGCAGAAGCTGGGGTAGCCACCAATGGCCCTGGGGATGCTGGCAGAGAGGAAGAGGAGGAAGAGGAGGAGTATCAGCTGCTTACAGTCACCCTCTCCAAGCTGAAGCACTCGCTGGGTAGGTGGCACATGGGTAGGAGCCTAGGTGTGGGACTCTCCTCCTGGTACCAGCATCACTGGCTTGCCAGGCACCCCATTTAGGGGGCAAAGCCCCAAGCCCTCCTCCAAAATAGAAGATGAGGAGGTGCCTCTGCCCCAGCCCCTCATTCGTGCCCAGGGGAGGGTGTCCCATGCCCGGGAGTGGGTTGCAGTCTACCTGGTGTGAGGGCCTCTTGGCTCCTTTGCAGGGATCAGCATCTCTGGAGGCATCGAGTCACGGGCACAGCCCGTAGTGAAGATTGAGAAGATCTTCCCTGGGGGAGCTGCCTTCCTCAGCGGCATCCTCAAGGTATGGGGGGCACTTGAGAGCACCCAAACACCCCCATCCCATGGCGCTGCTGGGTGTTGGCAGTGCCCTGGCACTCCAAAAGCAGCTGTGCTTCACTCCACTGTCTTTCCTTACGGGGTCCAGGCCGGTCAGGAGCTGGTGTCAGTGGATGGACAGAGCCTGCAGAACGTCACCCACCAGCGGGCTGTGGACATCATCCGCCAGGCCTACCGCAACAAGGCCAAGGAGCCCATGGAGCTAGTGGTGCGGGTGCCTGGAGGTGCCCCAGAGTGATGCTGTACATATCCCCCTCTTCAAGAAACCATCCTGTGCTCCAGAGGCCAGTCTCAATGCAACGAGAGGGTGCAAGAGCCAGACCTACCCCACAGGCATGGGGAAGCTGCTCGCAGCAGGACCTGAGGTGGGGCACAACTGGTGACATAGAAGGAGGACAAACAGCCCCTGACCCTGCTCTGGACACAAAGACACAGCCCTGAAAAAAACACAGCCAGGGGCTTGTTTTTAATCAGCGTTCCCGGGTGGTACACGGGTGAGCCGGGCTCTGGGAGCAGCACACCACTGAAATAAAGTACAACACCCCCCACCACCACCACCGGAGCCAGGGGTGACCAAGCTAGAGCTGGGCACAGCCAGGCTTTTCCTTTGGTTTGACCCTGCTGGGTGGCCAGCTGGGACCCCCAACTCTGCTCACCCTAGTACTGTGCCCCTCTCCCTGGCAGGCTGGGCATTGCAGGGGCATGGGCCCAGCTTATTCTGGGTGGAGGAAGAACAGGGGGATGCTGGGGGTGAGGGTATGGGAAAGGCACTGAGGGCAAGGTTCCCTGTGGCAGGGGTGATGGGGGCACAGACAGGTGGGGTGTGAGCTAGGAAAGGGTGATACGTTTTGGTAGGGCCTATAAAAATAGAGTTATTTAAAATGGCACAGAAATGACTCCCCTGACACACACACACACAGGAGGTGAGGGGGAGGCTGGCATGGGCAGGGATGGAGCACACACGATCTCCTCTGGAAGTGGCTGGGTGGCAGTGCCAGTAGGGATGAGAGGGAGGGGGCAAGTCAGCCCTCCCTCTGCCCAAGGTGACCCTGGCTGAAGCCAGCACTGCTAATCCCTGTGCACTAAGAGGATCAGCAGCAACCAGCTCCCGATGGCCCCAATGCCAGGACTCAGCACCCACCTGGTTCCACATCTCACGGGCACCCCCTCAATGCAGTGGGTACCAACCCACCCTCACCCCAACACCTCCATGTGGGAAGGGGGCAGCTCCTTCGGTCCCCTTTGTCCCCTCCCAGTATCAGCAGTCTCTGCAGAGCCAGAGGGAGAGCAGGGATCACCCAAGCTCCCCAAATCCCAGGAGCTGGAACCCCCTCACCCCTCCGAGCACAGGGTGAGGGAAGGCAGTGTCTCAAATCTCTGTGGCTGTGATCTCCTCGAAGGGTGGGTCAGGGCCAGGGGGGTCACAGTGCTCAGGTGGGGGTTCCTCGCCCTGGAGCCGGAGATGCTGGAGCCTCTGCTCAAGCCGCCGGTTGCGGCGGTACATCTGGATGTAGCTGTACTGCAGCTGCTTCTGGTAGCGGATAACCCGCTCCTTCTCACCCTGCCATGTGCCGCGCTCCTGCTCGAAGGCATCCCGCTGCTCCTGCCCGCGCCTCCGCTCCAGGGCCACCTCTGCACGCAGCCGCTCCAGCTGCCGCCGCAGCCCCGCGCTGCCCCGGGGCTCCTCACCAGGCTGGGGACACCCCTCACCGGGTGGTGGGCACCCCTCACCGGGTGGAGGGCACCTCGCATGGGCAGCTTCCCGCAGCCCTGCCAGCTCCTGCTCCAGCCGCCCGGCTTTGGCGCGGAAGAGGTCGGCCTCGCTCTTGCGACGCTGCAGTTCGTTGGCACAGACCTCCAGCTCCAGCGCCTTGAGGCGGGCGGCCTCCTGCAGCCCCTGCGCCCGCCGCTCGCCCGCCTGCAGCTGCGCCCGCGCCTCCCGCAGCTGCGCCCGCAGCCCCAGCAGCTCTGTGCTGCGCTGCGCCAGCTCTGCCTGCGCCTCCTTCAGCTGCTGCTTCAGCAGGGAGATCTCACCTGACTTCTGGCACACCTGCAGGGGGACAATGGGGCTCAGGTGCCGGCTGGGACCCCCACGCCTGCACCCCTGACTTGCCTGGCACTGTCAGGCAGCTCACCTCCCACTTGGTCTCCTCCAGCCGGGGTGCCAGCTCGGTGCGCTCACGCTGGAAGGAGGCGCAGCGGCGCTCCAGCAGCTCCCGCTCCTGCAGCAGCTGGGCAAAGTCCTCCTGCAGCTGCTTCTTCTCCTGCTGCAGCTGCAGCACCTGGAGCTGCAGGACCTGCTGCCCCCGCTGTGCTGCCTGGGCTGCCTGCCGTGCCTGGGCCGCACAGCGCTGCCGGAGACCCTCTAGCTCCTGCTCACAGCGCCGCTGCTTCTCCTCGTACACCTAGGGTGGGGGACAAGGGACACACGCACGACACATTCAACTTCCGGCTGCTGCAGGATGGGCACCCCCCTCCCCATGGCACATGCCCCCAAAGGAAGGAGGGGTACAGGAAGGCTGCAATGTAGTGATGCCTGCCTCTTTGTGCTCTCCCACATCCCTCTGCATGCTGGCTCCCCCATGTCAGCACCCCCAGAATCTATAGGGCTCCCTCAGCTCCACCACAAGCAGGGAGAAGCTGCAGGTCTCAGGCATATTCAAAAAGGGCGCTCCAAAATGGAGCATCCCAGTCTGTGCAACTGGTCCCCAGCAGCCCAGGGACTACGTAAGACTACCCAACATCAGGAAAAAGCCACTGACACACAGAAAAAAGCATCCTCATATAAGGGTCTGGAGAGGGTTCCCAAGGGTGTCCCTGCCTTCCAACCAGGGGGGAAATTCACTCAGAGGAGGCGAACAGGGAGAGGACAGGGGGACACCAGAGGCATACCTGGCAGATGGCCACCTCATTCTCATCCAGGCTGTCACGCAGGAGCTGCAGCTCGGCCTCCCTCTCCCGCAGCTTGTCCTCCAGCTCCCGCACCAGCATGGCTTCCTCACCGGGCAGAGGTGAGCGCCCGCAGGAGCCGCTCTCGGAGGAGGGCCGGCCACGGCCGCTCAGCGAGCCCGTGCTCTTGCTGGAGGATGAGCGCCCGCTGTCTGAGTTGGAGGGGCGGCAGCCCCCCGGCTGGTCGGGGGGACCATGGGGGGTGGGTGGCAGGGCTCCCACCTCGGGGTGCTGGCTGCAGCCCGTGCTGTAGGTGGGCAGGCTGGAGAGGGAGTTGCGCCCCGAGTCCGAGAGGGTGCTGGCGCGGCAGCTCAGGGAGCCAGGCTTCTCGGCACCCAGCAAGTGGGTGAGGCTCACCTGGCTCTCCGAGAGCCCAGGGCGCACCACTGTCTGGGCGCTCCGGAGCTTGGGCACCACCGGCTTGAAGGCCATGGGGCGGATCAGGGTCTTCTCCACGTTCTGCCAAGGAAGAGGGGAAGAGTGCAGGGGGGGGCTAGGGAACACCCATCACTCTCCCAAGGGGGTGCCGCAATGCCTTCCCACCCCAGACAAGGGCCAGCTGCTGCCTGCTCCATCCCCCCTTCATGGGGTACTCAGGTGGGCTCCCCCTCACACAACCCTTACATGAAAGAAGGAACATCATGGGCATGGGACCACCACCTGCCCAGAGACACCAAATAGGTAGCAACATGGCCCCAGTTAGCCGACAGCCCCAGTGCGGCATAGGGAGCAAAGCCACAACCCAGCACACATCCACCCACCCTGCTGCTCTCCCCTCCCTACCTCCTCCAGCTTGCCAGAGACAGGGACAAGCTTGGGGGGGGGGGCCCGGAGGTGACCACTTGGGGCTTGGTCATCGTGGGGCTCATCTGAGTCACTGCAGAGGCTGGTGGGAGACGGGACGTCGAGCCAGTCACCACAGAAGCCTCCATTGGCATAGGCATGGGTGACACCAGGCATGGCTGGGTGGGACTCCTCGGGAGATGGGGGGTCCCGCTGGGTGGCCCTGAGCAGCCCCTCCTGCTTGCGGAAGGAGGCGGTGGGAGGGTCCCCATTGCAGGGCTGGCTGGTGCAGTCGTGGCGGGGCCGGCCAGGCAGGAGGCTGCCGACGCTGCCCATGGTGGCAGGGGGCGAATGGACAGCAGCACGGAGCTGTGCAGCCCCCTCATCGACGGCCTCGAGGGGCACCGGCAGTGTCTGCACGATGGCCATGACGCGGGGAGCCCCGGCGGGCAGGGGCACATGGGCAGCCTGCAGGCAAGGGAGAGAGGGCATCAGAGCTGTGAGCACTGCTGGACATGCCCCACTGGCTACCACCATCCCCAGTCCTGTGGTTGCAGGCTGACCCGAGGAGGGGCTGGCAGAAGGAGATGCCAAATGAACCAGAATAAAACCAGGATTAGCCCAGGAGGGTGGCAGCAGCACCCCCCAAGCTGGGCTCAGCACCCCAGTGGAGCATCCTGGGGCTGTGGGGTGCTGGTGGCACCGTGACGCAGTGGCATGCAGTCGTCCTGCCCCCGCCGTGC
Source organism: Pezoporus flaviventris (assembly GCF_033815535.1). Taxonomy (NCBI): domain Eukaryota; kingdom Metazoa; phylum Chordata; class Aves; order Psittaciformes; family Psittacidae; genus Pezoporus; species Pezoporus flaviventris. The sequence continues at coordinate 10,661,141 of NW_026892577.1, read as the reverse complement.
CCTGGCATGACCCTGCTGCAGGAAGTGTGCCAGGGCTGGAGGCAAATCCCAAGAGGCCCACGGACAGCCAGCTCCTGGGCAGCCTGCCCACCAGCTCCACGGCACTGCCTGCCCCACAGCACCCACCAGCACAGCCCCCACAGAGAGTGGGGGCAGCCATACACACTGGGGACAGCCACTTCCCTGCCCCACAGCCCCCACCCCAATGCATGGGTGTCCCCTGTTCCCACCCCACACACTCCCCTCCAGCTCTGCCAGTGCCCCCATACCCCAACCCAGGCCATACGCCCGCGTGACAGGCGCCAGCCGATGGGCCGGATCCGTCCCCTGCTGCCTCATCGTATCGTGCACATGGCTGCGGCTGGCACGGGGTGTAGGCGGGGGGGCACCGCCCGCAGAGCTGTCACCTGAAATCAATCTGCCTGCCAGTGCCCGGGGTGGGGACGACCACGGGAGAGACGCCGGCGAGCCAGAGCCCACCCAGCCACCAGCACCCTTACCACAGCAGCATGCCCATGTCACCCCAGGGTGGGAAGGTGGGTGACCCCCACCCCGGCTCCACTCACCTCGCCAGCTGCTGCCCATCCGTCCGGTCCACTCGGGTCCCCACACCAAGAACACAGCTCTACCGGCCGCTGAAGTGGGAAGGAGCAAGAGGAGGGGGTCAGGGTGCTGAAGGGCAACGGGGGTCCCTGAGCCGCACGCAGCCCCCCCCCCCGGCAGGAACAGGGGGAGCAGTGCCAGCGTGGCACGGAGGGTGGCAGGGGAGCCTGGCAGTGGGCGCGCTGCTCCAAGCACCCAGGGATTGCTGTGGCCACCCCGGGAGGGGCGGTGGGGACAACAGCCCTCAGCATGGAGGGGCACTGCTGGAGGGGCACGAGCAGGGATCACGGACACGGAACCCCCAAAGGGACATCTCGGGGCACCGGAGCCGCAGCCAGAGATGTGCGCAGCACCGCATCCCAGCGAGACTGCTCCGGGACGTGCACGTCAGGGCACCCCTAGGGACAGCCGGGTCCCCATATGGACACCGGGGGGGACACCGCCACCGCCGGGGCCCCGCGCTGGGCGGCGGGGGGAAGGGAACCCGTTTTCTCCTTCCCGCAAGCCCCCTCGGCCCGCAGACAGGGTCCCAGCGCTGCCCGAGAGGGAGGGGGCAAGGGGCCCGGGGGGGGGGGGGGGCAGCTCAGCAGGCAGCGCTCGGCAAAACATCCTCCAGCCACCCAGTAAAACCAGTCAGCAACTGGGGCGGCGTCACAGCCAGCTGCTCCGGCCGGAGCACCGCGGAGCCGCATCCCACCGTTCCGACCCCGGAACGGCAACGCGAGACTCGGCCCCTGCTCGGCCAGACCCGCACCCTGAGCTGATGGGTGTTCCGGGGGCTCTCGGGCCTCGGTGGCACCGCAGGACCCCCCCAGGGGTAGGAAGGATCGGTCCCTCATCCCTCCCCACACGCACCCGGTACCTGTGGGGTGGGTACCCTCCCTATGCTTAGCTGTGCCCCCCCACCATTCCGAGGCACCCTGGGTGGTGCTGGCCCCCTTGACTGCCCCATGTTTCCCCCTTGCCCTCCCCCCCACCACACTGCCCCTTATAGCCCCACAACACCCAGCCTGCCCCATAGTGCTTCCACCCTGCCCGGCTGCACAGCGCCTATAAGTGCTCCATGGCATCTCAGGGCCCCACTGCCCCACAGCTCCCCACAAGAGTCCTACAACATACCTAAAGTTCTCCATGACACCACCAAAGTGCCCTACAGAGCCCAGGGGCCTGTACAGCCCCACAATACCGCGAAGTGCCCCATAACACCCCCAAAGTGCTTCACAGACAGCCTGGGTTTCTGCTGCCCCACAGCTCCCCCCATATCCCCCTAAAACATCTTCAAAGTGTCCCGCAGAGCCCCAGGGACTCTGCTGCCCCACAGCTCCCTTAAAGTGCCCTTAAAGCACCCCTAAAGTGTTGCAAAACACCCCCAAATTGCCCCACAGCATCCCTGGGCCTGCACTGCCTCACAGCTTCCCCAGAGTGCCCCTAAAGCACCCCGAAAGTGCCCCACGACCCCCTAAACTGCCCCATAGAGCCCTGAGCCTCTGTATCTCCAGAGTACCACCAAAATACCCCGAAACACCCCAAAGCGCCCCACAGTCGCCACTGCTCCCAGGACCCCCCTCAAAGCGGCCCCCCCAAGCCCCCAACCCCCGGCAGCGCCCCCAGAGCGCCCCCCAACCCTCTCCTCCGAGGTGCCCCCCGGGACCCCCGCGCCCCAGCCGTCTCCCGCAGCCCCCCGAGACCTCCCCGGCCCGGCCCCGATCCCCTCACTCACCGCGGCCCCGCTGCCGCCCTCCCGCGCCGCGCCGCGCCCCGCCACCCCGCCCCCGCCCTAAGCCCCGCCCCTAGACGTGACCCCGCCCCTCGTTAGCCCACGCCCCTCCCGCGAAGCCACGCCCCCTCACAGGAAAGAGGGCAGGGGCTGGGGGGGGGCTCGCAGGGGTCACCCCCAGTCACATCCATTCGGGGTGATTTCCGAGCTGGGGGGCACACACACACGACACACACGGGGCTTGCCCCCTTTTTTGCACCAGCCGAGCCCCCCCACCTCGGGGGTCTCCCCCCCCAAACCTACAGGATGAAGGCTGTGCCGGATACGGCCCCCCCAGATTACTCCGGGAGCTCAGCACCCCGCCAAGGGGCAGGAAGGTTCTGCCTCGCCTGACATTCGCCTCCCCATCCCTCCCCCGTGAGATGTGTTACTGCCACCCCCCAGCACTCCGAGAACCCCTAACTGGTGAGAACGGGAGACACAACAACCCATCAGCACACCTGCAGCCCGGGGAGCTGCGGGTACCCCCTGGCACCTCCCCAGGGTCTGGGATCACACAGGGTCCCCCCCCCAGGCTCAGCTCCATCACCCCCTCTCAACTCCAGGGAGGGATGGGTGAGAGGTGAGGGTCCCAGGGTTTCCCACTGCCCCACTTCCAACCCACAGCTCCATGACAGCAAGACTGGGGAAATGGGGATCAGGGAGCCAGAGGGGACTGAGGGGGTAGAGAACACCCAGTCCCCGGGGGCCTGGCTCCCACTGCCACCACCACCCCCTTCCCCCTTACCTCTGCTTCCTCTGCCATCACCCTCAGCCTGCCCTGGCGGAATGGGGGGCTCACACCTGCACCCACAGGTGCTCTCGGGAGAGCCGGTGCACCCCGGAAACCCGGGGCTGGGTGTGTACCTCCCGCACGCCCCAGCCCCTCATTATGGCTCAGGATAAAACTATGCCCAGTGCACAGGTTGGCAATAACTGGGCAGGGGCAGGATGCTTTGCACAGCGGGGACAGCCTCTGTGGTGCCCCTCCAACCCCAGGGTCCCCCAGTCACAGCAACAGCAGCACAGAAACAGCTATCACCTTTCTGCTTTATTAAAACTAGAAAGAACTGAAGGATTAGACCAAGATCTGGCCATGGACTTGTCCTACCACAGGTAGGTCACAGCATTTGCTGCACAGAGCCCGAGGGCATGGGGATGGCCACCCCCTAGCCCAGCAGAGCGAGGCAGGACTGCTCCTCCTGAGGTTTTACTGCTGGTGATGTCCCTGAAGAAAGGAGCTGGTGGAGACTCTGAGCAAAGGGGCTGAATTGTGGGCAGAGCTCTCAGCAATGCCTGCCACCCGTCAGGAGTGATATCCTGGGGGTCCAGCTCCCACCACGTCCCACGGACAGCAACAGCCATTCACAACCTCCCACACTTCCATCTATCACCTTCCTCTCACTGGCTCCAACCCAGCCAGGATCCATCCCAAAGACCCCCATCTGTGACAGGGGATTCAGCCATGTGTCTGTCTGCAGGACCCCAACCTCCCCCAGTGACAGTCCATGATTTCAGCTCCGTTATAGCCACAATTTAAATACCTGTGCCAGGTCTGGAGATCCCCCCTCCATACTGCCCATGCTGCCTCCACTCCCCACCATGCTCCCAACACTCAGCACCAGTACAGCACAGTCAGTATTTGCCAAAGCACCCTTGCCTGGCTGCTCTTCTCTGGGATGAGGCCAACCTTGTTTCTTGGTGGCCCCACGTCTCACAGACACCATGGCGGTGGCCAACAGGCTTGTTCTTGCAGGAGAAAGGGCCACAGCAGTGTGTGGCTGCTGCTCCCTTGGGAGAGGGACTGGTGTACCCCAGCCCCATGCTCCTAGCACCAGTCCTCGTTCCTTCTGACAGGCTGAGGAAGAGACCTGATGGGCTCACAGCTTCTTAGAGGCTCCTGAGCTTCCCTCTGGAGCTTTCTTGGCTGAAGGTGCCTTTGCAGCTAAAGGCGCCTTCTCCTCCTTCACCTTCTTCACCTTGGCCTTGCTTTTGCTGGAGAAGGTGAGCGAGGTCTTGCTGAACTCCAGGGGGAAGACACCCACGTCCCCGTCAAAGCGGTTCTTGGACACCTGCAGGTAGCGCTTCCCTGGCCCTGACGCCAGCTTACGGTCCTGCAGGATGAGGACATTGTCGGCCTCCTGGCTGGCCTGCGGGAAGGAAAACATCTCCAGGATGATGCTGGGGATGCAGCCAGAGGCAGGGGCTCCTTCGAGCCCTGGTACGGGGCGTCCCAGGCCATGGCAACTCCAGCACTTCCCTGACACCAACCCCTCGTCTCCCCCAGGGACACCTCAGTGACCTGTTGGGCAGACAGCTTGAGCAGCACACCCTGGGAATCAAGGGAGCACTGTGCACATTCACAGAGCACCTCCTGCCCACAGCTGCAAGGTTACTCAGCATCCCAGCAGAGACTGGGGCACTTAGAGCTCATCCCTCCACCCTCCCTGGCTCCTTCTTTAATTACCTTCTCCTACATCCCACTCATATTCAATGAGCGTTAATTAACTGCACGTAAAGCCCCATCAGCGCTTTAGCTGGCAAAGGATTTGCTCTCTGCCTGCATCTCCCTGGCCAAATTGGGACTCCACACATCTGCAGTGAACGACAGGAATCCTGGGGACATCCTGCCCCTCACGGCACTCTGTTTCCCCAGTGATGACCCATGGTGCTGGTGGGAGCGGGGGACAGCTGCCCAACGTATCCCTGCCCCACCTAGGAACACACTGTGCCTGAGGGACAGGATAGGCCACCCCAGCCCAGCTCACCTTGGCAGAGCCAAAGATGGAAGCTGTCTGCAGCTCCTTCTCATCATCCTCCTTGCGGGGATGGATGACCAGTGTGATGTGACAGTTATTGTCCGTGGCAAACTTGCGGAAGGCACCAACGATGTAGTCCTGTGCAGCGAGCCTGCCATGGCAGTGAGAACAGGGTCAGGGGCTCACTCTCCATGAGGCTCTTGGGCCCATGTAGGAAAAGGGATGGGACATGACAGGGATCATGGTAACCGGCTCATGCTTTCCCCACCTCCTCCTCCCCAAGGCAGTGATCGCCCTTCAAGGAAACTGGGCTGCCAGACAGGACTAAAGCGCACAGCCCCTGTCGTGGCACACAGCAGGGCCAGCTCCAGCAACGACAGTGGCAGAGGAAGGAGGGGGCAGCTTGGAGAAGGGCTACCTGTCCACAGAGAGGTGCTCATATCCCATCATGAACTGGAGGTTGTCAACGACCACGTGGGTGATGTCGTACATGTAGACAGCGTGTTGCATGGTGTCAATCACAGCCCTGGGTAGGGGGAGACTGGGATCAGCCCCGGAGATCAGCGGAGGCAGGGATGGGGATGCTGAGCCAGGCATGGGGATGCGGAGAGGCTGAGCTGGCTCCTGGCGCATCCCACCTCCACATTTCCTCCGTTGCAGGACAGGCACAAGCCTCATCCCCATGCTTCACCCCATAGGTGAGGGCAGCAGGATCAGGAGAACCCAGCCCCTACCCACCACCCTGTGATCCTCCCCCAGCCCACACGGGATGTGTGCAGGTGCAACAGCACCTGGTGAATAAAAGCAGCCAGAGGTGCCTGTCCTGCTCCCCAGCAAACAGCAGTGCTGCCAGTGAGCAGGGTGTGTGGGGGACACATCCTGCCACGGGCAGAGGCTGATTTTAGAGCAGCCACCCAGCACAGGAACAGGCCCTCTCCCTTCACCCCCACCCCAGAAGAAGGCTGTGAGAGTCCCCACATGCCAGCCCTGGTACTAGAACAGCAACAACATGCCTCCTGCCAGCCCCAAACCTGCAGAGGAAGAGCCCCAGCTCCCCAGTGCCCCACAGCACATGCTGTGAGGGATAACTGCTACTGGGGATGAAGGTGTGGGACCATACTTGATGTTCTGTTGGCCATGGAAAGTCATGAAGTAGAGCGGGAGGTCCTCAAAGCGATCAGCCCACTCATCATACAGCTCCAGCTTGTCATCCAGGCACTGGGTGGCAAACTGTGTCAGCATGATCTTGGCCAGGCGGATGTTGTTGATCTCAAAGCTGCCCCACAGCGTGCACACCCCCTGCATGCACAGGTCCAGCGCGTACTCACTGATAAAGGTTGTCTTCCCACTGCCCGTCGGGCCTGGTACAAGGACAATGACAGGAGGAATTAGCCAGGGGAAATTATCTGACCCATCCTGAATGCGTTTTGGGGCTGTTCAGAGGTGGAAGTGCCAAGGAGCGGGATAAGAGCAACCTATCCACAGCACTCCCACCATATACAAGCAGCATCTCCTGCTTGGCTGCATCTCTGGACACACACATGTTGCTTCCAGCAGCCAGAAGGTCCCTGTAGGGTGTGATGAAGGGCTGGCACACGAAGGGCTCAGAGAAGAGGTGGCAGGTGGAAGCAGGGGTGAGGGACACCCCAGGATTTCCTATGCTGCCTCAAGCAGTGAGCCCATCACCACACTGGTGGATGGATCCAGCCCCACTGCACTCAGGACAGACTCAGCCGAAGCCACAGGCATAAAGGGACCTGAAAGATTTGCAAGGCATCACCCCCAAGAGGTGAAGCACCAAAGAGCCTTCTGCTCTCCCCATCCACCAGCAGTTTGCCCATCACCTGTGAAGACAGTGAGCTCCCCTCTGCGGTGCCCTTTGAGGAGCTTGTTGAGCTCGGGAAAGCGTACCCACTTGACGCCAGCCACCTGCTCGCTGTTGACCAGCTCCCCAAACACCTCCTCACGCAGCTGCCGGAAGGACACGATGGATTTGTGGCTGGCGGGCAGGGCGGCACGCAGGATCTTGGTGAGGTTCAGGCCCTGGTTCAGAGCCTCCAAGGGCCGGGGCTGCAGGTTGCCGGGGCGCACCAGGGAGCAGCGCTTGAGGCTCAGCTTGCGGGCAAAGAGCTTGGCGGCTTCCCAGGAGCGCAGGTCCTCGCCCAGCCACAGTGTGATGCGCTTGAACTGCTCCAGGTAGGGGAGGAGGGCGGGGGGCAGGCAGGTGGACCCCCGTGGCAGGGCCAGGCTGGCCACCCCTGTGGCTTGGTGCAGGGCCAGGGCATCCAGCTCCCACCCCGTTAACACCAGCTCTGTGTCTCGGCAGCTGATCAAGGGCAGACCAAAGAGATTGCGATACGAATCAAAGCGGGGTAAAGTCTCTTCCACATAAACTATCGTATCCCCCTTCTTCTCCACCCGCAGAAGCTTCAGGCCTTTTAGGGTGGCATCACGGGGACTAAACCAGGGGAAGACAAGGGACTTAGCAGTCCTCAGATAACGCACCCCAAAGCGTTTCAGGGTGGCATCCGTTACCGGGTTGATACCGAACATGGCCTTGGTCTCCTTGGTCTCATCCTTATCCAACAGATCAGAGAGCGGCAGCGCCCGCTCCCAGATGCAGCGGGCATCCTCACGAGCCCGCCGCATGTCCTCCTCTGCCTCCTCCGAGCTGTAGGGGGAAGCGCCGCGGTGCTGCAGCTCCACGTTGGCCTGGAAGTCCTGCCAGGTGCCCTCGGCCAGGGTGGCCGTGCACAGGAAGCTGCCCGTCGTCTTGTCAATGAAAAGCGTGTAAGGGGTGCTGGCGGCCGGCGGCTGCTCCTCCCGGCCGGCGGTGAAGAAGCTGGGGGTGTGCAGGCAGCTGTACCCGTCGCGGAAGGGGATGCCCTGGGCGCGCAGGTACTGCCGGATCTCGGTGATGGTGACGGAGGGCACGGGCCCCTCGGGCAAAGGCAGCACGTCCTTCTTGTAGCGCCGCTGGGTGAGGCGGCCCGGCACGCCGGGGCTCAGGGAGGCTCCCTTGCTCCTCGCCCCGCAGCACAGCAGCGGCAGGAGGCGGCCGGCGGCTCTGCAGGGCCGCAGGGGCACCACCGCCATCCTGCCCGCCCCGGACGGCTGCCGATCCGCATCGGCCGCTGCCCCACGGTCCCCTCCCGGTTCCCCCCGGTTCCGGCGCCGCTCACGCCGCCCCCCCCACGTGGAGCTCCGCGGTCGCCGCCATTGCCCGCCCCGCCGCGTTCAGCGCGCCACTTCCCCAAGGGCCGGATGCGGATGTCCTGCGCTCCCGGCGCGGTTCCGGTTCCCGGGGAAGAGGCGCCATGACGGGCCGCGGGTCGCCCAGCCGGTTCCTCACGTCCGTCCTGCACAACGGCGTGGGCCGCTACGTGCGGCAGCTCCAGCGCCTCCAGCTCCTCTTCAGCCCCACCGCGGCCGATGCCCGCGGCGCCAGGTACCGCCCCGGGGGCACCGCACCGCTGCCCCTGAGCGCCGGGGTGGGGGGTGTGTGGGGTGTGTGTATTGGGAAGGAGAGGAAGAGGAAGGCTTGGTGACCCCTGATCTCTGACCTGGTGGGGAGGGGCTGGTGAGAGCCTGTGTGTGTGTGTGTAATACAGAGCTGATGGTGGTAATAACAACGGTAAGGGGAATAACAAGGGGACAGAATACAACCGCTAACCACCTGCCGACCGATACCCAAAGCCCGACCCCAGCAGCGATCCAGCCCTTCCGGGTAACTGCCCCCAGTTTATATAGCGGGCATGACGTGCTGTGGTATGGAATAATATACCACAGCTATCCCTTCGGCTAGTTTGGGTCAGGTGTCCTGTCTCTGCTTTCTCTGGGCCTCCCGTGCCCCTCCTCACTGGCAGAGCATGAGACGTAAGTCCTTGATCAGAGTAAACATTACTAAGCAACAACTAAAACATGGGTGTTATCAGCATTGTTCTCAGACCAAAGCCAAACTACAGCACTGCACCAGCTACTAAGAAGGAGAAAACCACTGAAAACCATTACAGCTGAAGCCAGGGCAATGGGGAAGGGAGAGGGTGCTGCTGAGCTCTGACCCACAGAGGTGGGGGTCACTGCTGACCCTCAGCACACAGGCAGGCTGGTGGTGATGTCTGCCCTTCACCATGAGTGGGGCTGCAGTGACCTCTGACCACACCAGACCCCCTCTCCCCCTACAGGCAGTTCGTGGAGGAGGAGGCACTGGACTTCGCGCGGCAGCACCCCGATGTCGTCCTCTACGTCAGGCCCTGCTCCAACCCGACACCGGTGCTGGTGGCTGAGTACTGTGAGTGCAGTTGGAAATAGGGGGATGTGGGGCAGGATGATGGAGTCCCTCCTGTGCTGGTGCTCCCCCACCTCTGCCCTGCTGTGGACAGCACTGGGGATGGCTGCTCTGTGGGGCAGGGGAACAGCAGCCACCCCCCAGGGGGAGTGTTGGGGAGGAAGGAGGGGAATGCGCCTTGGCCTGTTCCAGTGGAGGACCACGAAGATGCTCAGAGGTCTGGAGCATCTCTCTTATGAGGAGAGACTGCAGGAGCTGGGCCTGTTCAGTCTAGAGAAGAGAAGGCTGAGAGGGGATCTCATCAATGCATATAAATATCTCAAAAGCAGGTGCCAGGAGGATGGTGCCAGCCTCTTCAGTGGTGCCCAGTGACAGGCTGAGGAGCAATGGCCATAAACTAAAACACGGGAAGTTTCACCTCTTCATGAGGAAGGACTTCTTTATGCTGAAGGTGGCAGAGCACTGAACAGGCTGCCCGGGGGGGTTGTGAAGTCTCCTTCTCTGGAGCCATTCAAAACCCGCCTGGATGTGTTCCTGTGTAAGCTGCTCCGGGTGGTCCTGCTGTGGCAGGGGGGTTGGACTGGATGACCTCCAGAGGTCCCTTCCAACCCTAATGATTCTGTGCTCCCTTCCTGCTCTGCCACAGTGAATGGGACAGTGCGGGAGGAGCTCATCACCAGCAAGACAAGCGAAGAGATCCTGCAGCTGGCCACCAAGCTGGCTGGCCAGTCCGGCCTGGACATCATCCGCATCCGCAAGCCCTTCCACACCGACAACCCCAGCATCCAGGGCCAGTGGCACCCCCTCACCAACAAACCCTCCATCCTCACTGTGCGGGGCCCACGGCTCCAAGCCCAATAAAACCTCAACCCCACACCCTGTGCCTCTGCATCCACCTCTCCTGCCCACAGAGAAAACATCACTTCCAGACAGAGCCGTGTTTATTGCCAGGGGGCACATGGGGCTGTGTATGAGGGGTGCCAGACACAGAGGGTGATGTACCTCCTTGCAGAGGGTGGGTGCTTGGGGGTGGCTTGGTCCCACCTTGCAGCAAAACCAAGGGTTGGGGCAGGATGGGGGAATGCAGGCGTTTGGCTCTTGCCTTTTCCCACTGCACCTCACCCTGCTGGGGCAGGGAGGCCTGGGCTTCAGCCTGCTGGGGATGCCAAGGGCTGCCACGCTGTTCCTGCCCCCCCTGCTGGGCTGAGCTCCGGGTGATGTCCTGATCCTGGAAGTGCCAGCAAGGAACACAGAAGGGAGGTCAGGCACCTCAACAAGTCTCTCCCTTCGCAGCTTCTCCAATGTCACAGACCTGTCCCCACAACGGGACATGCTTTTGTCACTCCAGTTCCTCAGGTTCGCCCAGGAGGTGGCAGGAGAGGTAGTTGGGGGGATTTAGGGACAGAGGCTGCCCCTTGAAAGTGCCTTGAAGGGCAGGAGGCCCCAGTGGGAGATGCCATGTCCAGGACTCCTTGCTCTTTGAGGATGTTTCCCTTCCCACATGTTGTTCCGTGGTGGACAGGGCTGTGCCTGAACCCCAGTTCTCCAGCAGCACCACACAGGAGGGCAGAAACATGGGGCTGCAGAGGCACTGCAGAGGCACTGCAGACGCTGTGGGGAATGCTGGTGCTGCAATAAGTCCCCTGCTACACCACAGGGCACGGCTGCCAGTCCTGCTGCCAGTGTGTCCTGCTGCTGCATCCTGCTCTTCCTCTGCAGCGCCCTGGGGAGAGAGGGCAGAGCACCGTCAGGGTCAGAGGTCCCAGAGGTGCCACCTCCCCCAGTCACCCAGCCCTGTGTTTTACCTGTATCCTCCTCACGGCAGGCACACATTGCTCCACCAGCTGCTCCAGGACATTGTGGACGTCAGCTTCCTCACCCAGCCCCAACACTCACTGAACAGTCCTCTTCCTGGAGCCATCCCTGGGGGCAGATGTGGGAGAGCGGGCAGGGGCTGGCAGCCAGCAAGGCCACCCCCAACAGTGTGACTTGTGTCCACAGCCCCTCTCCTGTGAGCAGAAAGCTGAGGAGCCCCCAGCCCCGCTCCCTGCTCCTCACCCACCTCTCAGCAGCCAAGGGACACCCAGCAGGGCAGGCCAAGTCCATGCGTCCACAACAGCATCTCTCTCACACCTGGACAGACGGACAGACAGAAACTCTCCCTCCCCCCAGGGTCCACCTTCAGCCAGGTGCCAGCTCCTGCCTCCAGCTTGTGGCCACCGTCAGTGGGTTTTTATACATAAATAGAGCTCCAAATTTAAATAGATTCTTTTTTTCTGTATAGCGAGTCTCAAAAGTCAGAGAAAAGCCACAGGAATGGCCGAGCCCAGGCCTGGCCCGGCTGTGCCATCCAGGAGGTAGTTTTGCCTGAGTCTTGTAACACTGCTGGCAGGGGGTGGGAGAAGGGGCTGGAGGGGTGGAGGGTCCCGCTGGCAGGACCCCCCCCAGCCCCTACACGGAGCTCTCGTCCAGCTTCTCCACCAGCTGCGTGTGTTTCCGCTTCTCCAGGATCTTGCTGAGCTCCTCGGTGAAGGATGCGCTGTAGAGCGGCGAGACCAGCGGCTCCTCCTGCTGCTGCAGCAGCATGTAGCTGTTGCCATTCATCTTGCGGAGCACATTGGGCAGAGACCCCACGCCATTGGTGAGCTCGGCCGGCAGCGGTGGCGGCAGCGGGGGCACAGCAGCCGGCAGCTCCTTCACTGGGGATGTGGCAGCCGTGGGTGCCTCACCAGGGATGATCCGCAGGCGGCCATCGGGGTAGGCGAGCTCTTCCTCCTCCTCCTCTTCCCGGTGGCCCTTGCGCAGGCAGTTGGCTGAGACGGTCTGCAGCTCCACACTGGCTGGCCGCGGATCCCCCAGCACATACTTGCCTTTGCGCTTCTCCAGGCAGGACACATAGAGGAGGACGGTGCTGAGCACGGCGCACAGCACCACCAAGGCGATGATGGCAGAGACATAAGCCACCTTCATGTCGCTGGCAGCCTGGCTGATAGCATGGGGCCGTGAGGCGGCCGTGGGGATGCGGGGCAGCTCAGTCAGCACGGTGAGGCTGTAGGCAGCCAGCAGCGTCCGGAGACCACGCTCCTCGCCATAGCAGCGGTACTCGCCGCTGTGCTGCGGCAGCGTGTCTGTCACCAGCAGCCCGTCCACCCCGATGCGCAGCCGGTCCTGCCCCGCGTCCAGCGCCTCGCTGCCGTTCAGCAGCCAGACGGCTCGTGCCAAGTTGGAGCGCTGGTCGCAGGGCAACAGCACGTCGTCCCCCTGCAGCACCGTCCGGTTCTTCCATGGCAGAGAGCCTGTGGGGACAAGCACTGCCTTGCACCATTCCCAGTCACCCTAAGGGATGCCAGACACCAGCATCCCCTGTGGTCGCAAGGGGCTGCACAGACTCACCCCGCCCAGAGCTGCTCCGGCATCCCTCGTTGCCACTCTGAATGTCCTGCACCAGCCCTGCCCTGCAAGACACCAGGGTTTCAGCCATACAGCCCTGACTGAGCCCACCCTTATGGGGTCACAGCCACCTGGGGGATGCCAGACCCTTGAGGTGGCATTGGGGTGACTGTGCCATGGGGTGATGTGGGCAGGTGGAAGGCTCATGGGGACCTCACTGGGGATGGGCAGCCTGTCCCTACCTGTCTGTGGTGGCAGTGGCGCAGCAGGACCTGCCATCCCAGGCGCAGTAGGGGTCCCGGGCGAGGATGCAGTCATAGCAGGAGGTGTACCTACTGCAGGAGGCCAGGGGCACCTGCAGGATCCCAGTGGCTCCCCCCACGTACAGGCTTCTCTGGGGGAAAAGGACTGGCTCAGCACTGACCTGGCATGGTGCAACTGGGCTATGGGGTGCCCCATGCTGCCCAGAGATCCAGCTCTCCCTTGGTGTGGTGCATGGGGGAGGGACCCCAGCTCCAGTCGGTGCTGAATGGCTGCAGCAGGAGGCCATACTGCTCCCTTTCCTTAGGCTCTGGCATGTGTCCCGAGCTGGGGTGACCCAGGAGTCATGTTTCCCCCATTCCACAAACAGCCCAAAGGCTGCAGCACAAACATGCCCCATATGTGGTGTCCCCCCACTTCTTCCACCCCTCACCTGGGCATGGGAGATCACCAGGCTCTCCACAGGCTGCGGGTCCCTAAACACCTGCACCTCCTCCACGATGTGGATGCCGGAGCCCACCACCACAGCCTTGTGGATCCAGCCATCCCCTGGAGAGCAGAGCAGGAGGTCAGGAAGGAGTGTGGGGTGTGCTCCCTGCCTGCAGAGACCCAACAAACTCAACCCGTGCTCACCCGTCCCCATGAAGAGCACATCGTAGGAGCGGCCATCAAGGGCCTGCACCCTGTCCACGGCCAGCTGGCTGTACACCACGCTCTTCTTTACCAGCAGCGGCTCCCCGCCAGCCGGTTTCACCTCCTCAAACATGAGCGGGTGCAGCTTCACAAAGTCCAGGACGCTGTTGGGCAGGTCCTGCGAGGAGTTGTAGCCCTTCCTGCGGGAGCGGTCCGTGATGCACTGTGCAGGGGAGACGCGGGTCAGGAGGGGATGCAGCTGCCCTGTGTGCCCCCATCTCCACACCCACAAGCACTCACAGAGCCAGGTCGGGGCTCAGGCACTGCACCGTCATAGCGGGACCACTTGTGAGCCGAGTCCTGGTACTCCATGTAGGGGCCCTCGAAGGCACGCTGTACTGCTGAGATGCTGTAGCGGCACACGGCCGAAGCCTCCATGGTCCTCCTGGGGGATAAAACCCCACCTGAGCCCAGGCAGACATAGGGGTGCTCCCCACCACTGCACCCCCAGGTGCTCAGCACCTGCCTGCGTGTCCCCTTGAGCATCTCTGGTCTCCCCCCATGACTTTTAACTCCAGCCATTTTGGCTGCTGCCCTGCTCACCACTGCGCCGAAAGCGTGAAGGCAGCATAGAAAACGGTGCTGGCCCAGCTGCCTCCATCCAGGCTGCAGACGCTGCGCAGCACCTCGTAGTAGGGGATGTAGCAGACCAGGCGTGCCTTCATGAAGGATGTCCACTTGCGCTGCAGGATCTTCTTCCCCCCCACGTCGCTCTGGGAGGGTGCAGGGAGCATTTCTGCACAGGCTGGTGGGGGTGCATGTCCCTCTGCCCATGCCTCGCTTTCCCGCAAGCCTCTGTCCCAGTGCTTGGCTCCCCGTGGCTGCAGACATGCCTACCTTGCAGACACGGGCCACCCGGGCTACTCGGGCCACCTGGCTCTTGTCGAAGAAGGATGTGGTCTCCTCGCCAGCCCACTCCGTGAAGAAGTAGTAGATTTTGTCATCGTCACCCACAGGGCTGTCCTTGCTCTCCCGGACCAGCACAGAGGCCACGAACTCAGCATCTGAGGAGCACAGAGTGAAAGCTGGAGGCTGGGGACCCACCACAGGATGGAGGATTGCTCCCTGCCTCAGTTTCTTCATGGCAAACCATACAGGACCCCAGTGGTACCCCAGTCCAGGTCCACGCTCCCCAAGGCAATGCACAGCATCCCACAGCCCACGACACTGGCCCCAGGGGACCATAGCAGTCTCACCGTTCAGCCAGTGCAGTGGGGATTCCTCTGTCTTCAGCGGCCGCTGGTGCAGGTTCCTCCGGATGTCAGGGAGGCTCCGAAATTCGTAGCGTGTGGCCGTGTACAATCCACCATCTGGGCAGGGCAGGCACCATCAGCATGGTGCTGCTCCTCAGGGATAGCCCCAAAAGCCACCAGCATCCCCATGCCCCAAGTGGAAAAGGAGGAAGAGGACCAAGGCCTGGCTTGCTAAGGCCCCTGCATACAGAGCCCACCCAGCTGGGGGAACCCCATGGGGGCACTGGGGATGGGGCCAGGGTCAGTGGCATACCACATGTCCCCACCAGCCCTGGCAAGGGTGCTGCTTACCCACGATGAGGCCAGTGTAGCCACGAGCAGGGTCGTACGGGCACTTCTCCTTGCCCTCCTCAAAGTATGATGGCAACGTAAATCTGTTGGCATCCTTGACGGGGACAGGGGACTGGGTTACACAGGAGGCGACAGACCTGCCTTGCCTGGTAGCCCCAAGCTCTCTGCTGCTAGTGGGGACAAAGCCATGCCCACGTCCTTGTGCAGGCAAGACAAACGCTCCCTGCACCCTCTAGCTGGTCGGAAACCACATGGACAGCCACAGCCCACAGCCAAGAGAAGGGCAGAGGGCTCAGAAGGAGCCTCAGCACCCCACTTTGGCATCGTGTGGGCACCAGGCAGGATCTGGCCAGCGCAACCCACGTTCCCAGGCTGTGCCTGGCCAGCAGACGCTGTCCAGCCCGGCTGGCTCCCCCCGGGGGATGTCCCTGTCACAGCAGGAGTTATTTTCTGTGGGGTTTGTAGTTCAAAGCACGTCAAATAATGACCGGGCCCTTCCAGCTCAGCCGCTGCTCCGCCTGACTCCCAGGGCGTGCGACAGCCAAACCGGACCGGCGACACGGTTGTGGGAATGGGCACGGCTCCCCCGGGATTCCCTGGCCGTGCTGCGGACATGGTCCCAGGAAGTCCCTTTGGTCCGGGAGGGAGGTGGGCAAAGGGCGGCTGAGTCATCGAAGAGCCTCCACACAGGGGTGAAAGTCCCACTGCCGGGAACGTGGCTGCCCCTGGCATCTGCCCTGAGTCATGGCCACACAAGGACCCCTGTCCTGGCCTGGGAAATCCCTAGGGATGGGCTGCTGAGTCAGCCCTGCCACCGTCACCCCTCCTGCCATTACCACCCTTCCAGGCATGCTTGCCACTGGCCACCAGCCAGACTGCAGCCCCTGATCTGGGAAGGGACCCTGCAACAGCAGGAGCTGGGGACCAGCTCCAGTGCTGGCACATCCCACCCCACTGGTCTCACTGAGCCCACATGCCCCACCCCCGTCACCGATCCACCCCCAGCCATCTTGCCATGGGGTCTGAGTCCAGCCCCAGTGCTGTGGATGCACGGTGCTGCATCCCCAAATCTACCCACCCCAGCCTGGGGGTCACTCGCCTCCCCCCTGAGCTGGTAGGACAGGGGCAGAAAGGGAATTAGGCTGTAGGGGAAGATGGTGTGAGTGCAGGGGCTGCACCACACCGGGGTGACATGGTGGCAGGGGACAGGGGACAGCCGTGGGGCTGAGCAGGACTCACGATGGCAGCGCAGAGCGGGTGGAAGGCGTAGGTCCCGCAGGCATAGAGATGGGTGCTGTTCAGCCTCTGCAGAAACCGCACGTGGTTGAAGCACTCGGTCTGCAGAGGGGGAGGGCAGGCGTTAGAGTCTGGGGAGGCGGCAGCAGCCCCCCCAGCACCCACCCACCGGCTCTACCTTGTTGTTTTTGCCCTTCTGCAGGCAGTCCATCTGCTTCTCTGGGGAGGCTTCCCACTGGATCTGCAATGGAAAGAGGAACTTCCCCCATCACCACATGGTTCCGCCATCACTGCAGGCTCCAGCCTCTGCCAGAGCCTTCAGAGATGCTAAAATCCTCCGCACGAGATGGCATCCCTCCCCACATCCCCACCCCAGGGTGAGAGTGATTCCAGACCCTAACCAACAGGCGCCTGGAGGAATTTTGGGGTATCCTTCCCAGTGGGAGCAAAGGTGTAATGCTTCTCCCCTGCCCTTTGTCCTGAGAGGGTGTCCCTGAAGCAGGCAGCTCTGAGCCTGGGGGCACCTCCCACCACTGTCCCCACACTGCCTAGCTAGGGAGAAGGTCCAGATGTCCACAGGGGACCTGGGGACAGCACCTCCAGGCAAGACCTGAGGTGGGGAGAGGGAGGATGAGCAGGGTGGCCAGAATTCGTGCAGGGAGCGGGCAGAGTGGGACAGGGGAGGACGAGCAGCTAATGGCAAGTAGGGGCCAGGCTCACCGTGCGGTGGGAGCCGTCAGCCACGTCGCTGGAGTTGAGGGCGAAGATGGCTCCCCTGGCCCCCACGTAGAGGATGCCACGGTCATCCTCCAGCAGCAGGGTGCTGTAGTTGAGGGTGCGCGCTCTGAAGCGCCGGACGCCCAACAGCTCTGCAAAGGGAACAGGGGGCTGAGGGAGGACCCTGGGGCAGGCATGGCGAGAGCCACAGGAAAAGACAGAGAACGGAGCTGGGAGCGGGTGGAAAAGCACCACCTGAGGTTATTGGGCTGGTGGTACTGCCTGCCAGTGGTCCAGCATGGGCCTGCCACACTGTCTGGAGAGCAGTCGGAGGAAGCGAAACCACACCAGCAGTGACCCAGCTCTGAACCGAACCCAGCCAGTTCAAAAGGATGCACAAAACCTGAACCGAAACTGCTGTGCAAGGGGAGGGCTTCTGCAGCCAGGCTGGGTGCTCCCTGCCCACTGAGCTAGAGAAACCGTTCAATCTCGGCTGCTGAGAAGTGCCCTGGCCAGAGGAACCCCAAGCCAGGAGGCTCAGACCCTCCTGCCACAGGAGGGGAAAGTCCCATGGGGCTTGGGACCCTGGAGGCAGCTGGAGGGGAATGACCTGTAAAAGGAGGCACTGTCTGGAAGAACGAAAGGGCACCCTAGTTGCAAATGAACCACTGTCAACTGCTGAGCTGGGCTTCACTAAAGAGGTCAGTGAAGTCACGTGGATGCCCAGGGCACAATGACACTATGGGGCTGGCTGAGGTTGGAGGCCAACAGCCTAGTGGCAATTAGAGAAAACCATGGAAGGAAGCTCCCTGCTGACTATTTGGGTGTGATGCCCAGCTCAGGACACTCTTCAAGGGCAGCTGGGCAAAGCCAGGGTCTGGCCAAGGCTGGCTCCCTGCACATCTTTGTCCTCCTGAACTGGCTATTGGGGAGAGCCCTTTGCATCTCCACTGATCCGTCCCTCAGGGTACATCAACTCCAGGCATCCAGCAACAGCAAGCCATGCGGGCTCTGATCACTGGAGCCCAGGGGACCCCCTGTAGCCACCCACCATGCCAAACTTCCCACTCCAGGGGCCAGGGAAGTCTGAATGCAGTCACAATGCAACAAATTCAGTGACGGCAAGATCTGCACCACCACCACCAAGACCCACACCCCCTTACCCTCAAAGGTGACTGTTGTCCTGGGGGTGGCATCCAGGTCAGTGGCAGAGCGCCGTGACGGGTAGCCTATCACTGCCGTCACCGCCATGAAGAGAGCCGTCAGGAGATGGGCTATGCCTCTGCTCATCTTCCCGCTGCCCCGCTGAGGGCAGCTGCCCATCTCGAGGCTGCCGGGCTGGCAGAGCCAATCCTTGGGACACGCTCCCCAGCTCCCTGGGATGGGGATGGTCACCAAAGCCTCCTGAAACACAGAGCACCGGGTCAGATGCTCCTGCTGCCCCCAGCACCTCACCAGCAATGGGCTCGGGAAGGAGCTGGCTGCACTCACGCATGGATGATTGACTGGGCATGGCCTCAGCCCAGGGACAGCTTCAGGGAAAAGCAAACCCTTGTTTGCCAACGGGGAAACTGAGGCACAGTGCAAGGCATCGAACCTGCAGCTAGCACAGGGCAGGGAGCCAAGTCCGAGCAGAGCCCCTGGCTCAGTGTCCACTTGCTGAGTGCTTGACTGGGTTGCTTGGAGGTTCATTTTCCTTCAAGTTTGCTCCAGGCTCTTCCCTCCTTCCCTCCCAGCCATCCTCCCCCCGACTGAAGGATATACTTCGGCACAGACAGCTGATCCCCCACTGCATTTTCACACCCAAAATGCAGGCACAGTTACCCCCAAAAGCAGAGTGCAGGGCTCAGGGCTGAGCCCCTCTGAAGGTCTCTTGGCACACTGGGATACCCCAAGCACTGCTCCCAGCTGCGGCAGGAGGGCTCCTGGGGAGCCCAAAGGCTCTGCTCCTCCCCTGGAAGCACAGCTGATGGCAAGTGGGAGGATAAGCAGGGATAGGATGGCCAGAGTTCGTGGCTCCTCACATGAAAGATACTTGTCCCCACAGTTTTGCCCCTCCTGAAACGAGATTCCTGAGGACAGAAGCAGGGGGAAGTATGCTACAGGCATGCAGTGATGCAAGGTGAAGGAAAACCCATACAGGAACCACTTGGCATCTTCATCAAGTCTTTCCAGGTGAGAACGGTTTTTTCTCCCCAGTGTTTATCCATGAGTTTTCAGTTCCTCTTTCATCCCAAGCTGCCTTGAAGCTCAGCATCTACCTCAGCTCTCACTTTCATGAATTCAGTCCCTCCCAAATAATCCTCTGCCTCTCCTGGCTGCACTGAGCAAAGCCACTGGTTCATTTTACAGGCACTAAGGACGAAGAAGCTGCCTGGTTATCTAGAGCAGGAGAGCTTTCCATAAGCAACCAGCACCTATACGTTTGCTTAGTTGTTGGGGGTTTTTTATCTATATAAAGCAAATACCTGGCCCTGTAGAGAAGCTGCCCAAACACGCTTGCTGCAGTTTCCCTGAAGCAAATACCTCACCGGGTCTCAGGCAGAGGGGAGATAAAACCAAAGTGAAACAGAAGCGAAAAGGGCTTTAGGGCTCAAAAGGAGAAGTGAGGAGCTGGATGTGTGATCCAGCTGCAGTCCTGGATCCTGTGTTAAACCGCTGTTTCCTTTGGGGGAATTCAGCCACAGACCTCACATCTGTATTGGCTGCTGCCCTGGAGCATCCCAGGAATGGGGCAGAGGTGAGATGATCCCCCTGCTGCTCCCTCCTGCCTCACTGCACCCCAGACACCAGCCCAACATAGAGCATCCATAGAGCACCCAACCCTGGCTGCAGGCAGGGTGCTGCCCACAGAGCTGAGCTCCCTGGCAAACAGAGGACGATGATCCAGAGCATCATCCCACCAAGTAACTTCTGATCCCAGGACAAGCCCTGTCCAGACCAAGGGTTTGCTAGTGAATGATGGGCCTGGCAAGATGATGCAAGGTGAGTGAATGGGGATGGAGGTCACAGAAAAAGTAGTTGCTTTGATGGCACCATGAGCCAAACCCACCAAGCTATTAGGGCAAAGCAAGTGGTGGGGTCACATGTGGAGCACCAAAGCACCCAAAAGCACTCCAGCCAGCCCCATGCTGACACCTCTCCATACTGCCAGTGGGACCAGGGCCACTCTGCTGCAGGGACCTTCCCCAGGCCTCTGTGTGGGGACACGAGCCAGAATCATGCACAAGCCACAAAAGCTGCCATACACTCTTGCTGGGAAAGCAGAGGGGAGGAGAAACCTCCTTACAACCAGGCAAACAACGATCTCTAATAAATGAGTAACAGCCCTGCGAGCTGCCTGCACGCTGCCATGCATCCTCACCTTATCTCCCTTGAACAAGCACTGAACTTTGCCTGCTGCTTGGCTCCAGACGCGACAGAGATTGGAGCTGGGAGTGTGGCTGGGCAGGGAGGCAGGGATGGTGCTTTTCACAGGGCAAGCACCACGATGCCAGCCAGCCCTGGCTAACGTTTAACCAGAGTCAGCACCAAGCCACCATGGAGTGGGGGGAATAAAAATAGTGAATTAAGGTGTGGGGCTGTACAGGGTTCCCAGGCAGGCAGGGGCAGCAGGAAACAGCCTCCCCTGCTGCCAGGGCTGGGATCCTCTGGTTTTAAAAGGGGAGAAGCTACACTCTGGAATTTCCAAAGGCTCCTTTGCTTGAGATCAGATGTAACTTTGTCCTACAGGACGTTTAGTCAGTTAATCTAAGAGCCAGTTAATCTTTTACTTGAAGGGA
Source organism: Pezoporus flaviventris (assembly GCF_033815535.1). Lineage (NCBI taxonomy): Eukaryota > Metazoa > Chordata > Aves > Psittaciformes > Psittacidae > Pezoporus > Pezoporus flaviventris. The sequence goes on along the minus strand of NW_026892577.1, from coordinate 10,640,112 downwards.
AGGGCTGCTGTGAGGTTCTCTGCTTGCATTTTTTATACCTAGGATGGGGGGAGAAAGAGCAAGGAGGAAATGAAATCATCCTTGACCCCGCTCAGATTGTCACGCCAGGCTGCTGCCATACCAAACACCCCCAAACCCATCATTCCCCCTTGGATGGGTGCAAGTTCAAAGCAAGGGCTGGGGAGGGAGGTAGAGGAGGTCTCGGTCCGTGGGACCCACTGGTAGGGTTGGGGTCAGGTGGGTTGCTCAAGCCCAGCACTCCCATGGGAAACAGGAAAAAGGCAGGAGAAACGCCACAGAGAGTTTTTCCCTGTGGGAGGAACACAAACGGGTGGAGAAAAGAGGCTGAAAAGCAGCAGCAGCTCCAATGGAACCTGAGGTTTAAGAGAAAAAACACCCAGGAAAGCCCATCCCACCCCCAGGAGCAAGTTCCTGAGCCCCTCAGCACCTCACCTACTTCCCAGCGTAGGGGGGACCGACATAAGACCTGCAATCCAGCAACGCTGAAGGAGAAGGGTGGTGGAGGCAGGACCCGGCTGCAGGGCTGACGGTCACCACGAGGAACCAACCACTCTGATCTCAACGTGCAACATCCATGGAGGCCAAAGCCCCTCTCCTACCGCCGGCGATTGGTGATCCTGCAGGATGTGGCCGCGGCTCCCGGCGCTGTCTCCCGCCGGCAGAATGGGTTTGCTGGCCTCCGCGGAGCACGAGGAAAGCAGTGCGGCAGCAGAGGCAGGCAGGCGTGCGTGAGCGTGCAGGGGAGCGAGCGAGCCCCGGTCAGGTCTGACTGGGTTTACTGGGTCACGGCGGAAGCTGTGTGAGCATGACTGTGCCGGCCCCAGCCTCCCACCAGCAGCCAGGCTCACGGCACAGCACAGCACAGCACAGCACACCCAACCGAGCCGGCCCAGGCGGCACCTCCTTAAAATCCCTGCGACCAGCGTCTCTGGAGGCGCAAAAGGCTTTTGATGAGTGAACTTCCCGGCGGCAGGTCCCGACAACCTGGATCCGGCCAAAGCCGCCGCACCCCTCAGCAGCTGCTGTGCCAGGAGCTTCTGCTGCCCATGGTGGCCCCTTCCTGCTGCCCCATGGTCCTCAAAGCCACGAGGCAGGGAGCCCTGGCAGCCAGAGCCACTGCATGCTGCAGTGCAGGGAAGCTGCGCTGTCAGTGGGGCTGGCAAACACGGAGGGACCTCAGCCAGGATCTTATGGGCCTCCCATGGCTGTTTCCTTGGCAGCACAGCCAAAAATGATGCTGGTTGTTTAATTTAAAGGAGAAAAAATGGAAATGCTGGGTGGGAGCTGCCCTTCTCTGGCTCACCCCCAGCATCCACCCTGCATGGCAGAACAGAGATCTGCAGAGTGGGATGGGACATTTCCCCATCCCGCTACTCCAGGGACAGCTTGTGGTTGCTCCACCAGGCTCTAGTAAAGCCCAAGCAGGCTCCTGGACCCTTCTCCCCTCCTCATGGGTTGCCCTCCCTCGGCATCACGCACCCCTACCAGCAAGAACTGCTGGCTTCCCAGTGGGGGCAGGATTTCCAGTGGATCTCCTCTGGGTTACGGGGCTGCAAAACAGCCTCAATAGAACTCCTGGCAGGACTGCACTGGGAGGCACGGTTTACACCTTGCTTTATCACAACAGCCCAGCCTAAGCACCCCAAACCCTGTGCAGCCAATTCAGGACCAAACCTGGCAGGTGACCCCCACCCCCCCAGTCCCTTCAGCTCCCCCACCGTGTTCCCACTGGCCCGGCACCATTTTACATCTCCAAGGACCTGTGTGAGTTGCCCTCGGGTTCAGCTGAAACAGCCAGACCCGTTCCTGGTGCAGGAAGAGGGGGAAAGGTGCTTGCCCTGGGGGATGAGGTGGGGAGAGCTCCCAGGCGTGGGAATGAGCCAAGGAATTACAGGAAATGAGATATCCAGTGAGAGGCAAGCCTGGCCCCTGCATGGCTGCGAGCACAGTGTGCTTCAGGCTCCCCTTCCCAGGAGCCAACAGACCTTGAGTGGGAAATCCTGCGAGATGTGGGAAGAAGAGCCGGGATGGAGGTTGCCAGGCAACTTTAATTCAGTCCTTGATGAACTTCCAGCACTTTGCTTTTGCCGCAGAGCCCAATCAGCAAATGATAAAACATCAGGTCCCCCTGGAGCTCATGGTATCCATCCACCCATCCATGAATCCATCTATCCCACGGGCTTGCTCATGGCCACAAGCCCAGGTTGCCCTGCAAGGCAATGGGTGCCTCCCCTTTGCCCCCCAGCAGCATCCCCAGAGGCCAGCCCAGGACAAGCTGCCCTTCTCAGCAGAGGTTTGCAGGGCAGGATCTGACCCGTGGGACTGGGCTGGCGCTGCCGCACGGATATTTCCCAACCAGCCAGGACTTTTGTCAACAACAGCAAAAAAAAAAATCCCCAAACTTGCTGGAAGCCCTCAGGGCAGAGGGGACCCGCGCTGGGTTTGGGGGCCGGGGAGGGAAGGAGCACAGTGACCTCCTGGGAGCCCCTCATCGAGTTTATTTTAGTTGCTCTCTTTAAACAAAACCATGCTTGACCCTGGGGCGCTTCAGCAGACACGCACAAGGGCTTCAGCGATTCAGGAAGCAGATATATCTGTCTTTTACCCAAATTTGGGATTCAAGCACAAAGGAGGAGAGGGGGAGCAGCAACACTGCCTCCTCCCAAAGAGCATCCTGCCCTGTTCCCGCCACAAAGCCCCTGCTCGCAGCACAGCCACTGTGGAGCCAGGCGGGCCATGGGAATGGTCTCTTATTCTCTCTGGCATGACACAGCCTCATCCACCATCAGCAGAGCCCTTGCACCTCCAGCACAAGAGAGCACCCAGCCCTGGTCCCACAAGGGTCATGGCAGGGAGGACATGCATGATGGAGCAAAGTGATGGATGGGAGAGCAACAGGAGCCAGTTGGGGACGTGGGCTGACTTAAGGGGCACTACTGCCGGCAGGAGCCAGACATCTAAACATCCCAAAAATACAAACATCTGTCAGCAATGAAACTAACAACAGCCCAATTTCTGACAGATTCACGCCACTGCCTCCAGTGCCATGCCTTTATTTCCATCCCCCTGCAGCATCCCTGGGGAATGCCACCTGCCCAGCAAGGGGCAGGGACCAGCCAGGGTGTCCCCTTGCATAGCTGCAGGGATCGGGATGCTTTAGCCTCTCCCCAGCTTCCTGTTTTCACTGATCTTACAAGAACTCGTTCCTCTCCTCCATCTGGGCAGGTCTGATGTGGAGCAGGAGGTTCAAAGGGGCTGTCAGGCAGTAACGGAGCTCACTGCCAAGTCCTAGGGAGAGCTCTCCTGCCATTCCCATCCAAACCCACCCAAAAAACCCAACTGGGAAAATAAGGAAAGCTGCTCTGGCCTGTGCCATGGGCAACCATCACCTGCCTGCAGCCGCCTGCCAGGCATAAGGATGGCTCTGCTCCAGCAGCTCCCGGCATGCCACAAGCAGACGGTGAGAGCACGGTGCCCAGGATGGTAGGACAGAGCACTCCTCTGCTCCCTGTCTGTATGGAAAACCCACCAACACCAGCTGATGAATGAAACAGTTCCTCGCCTGGCTCCATCGCCCCAAAGCCTTGCTCAGAACTGGCCCCTGGAGCGAAGGGTGCAAGGAGGGGAGGCTGAAGGCATCCCATGACGGGATCAAGAGCTCTAAGGGATGTCCCAGACAGCCCAGACCTGGCACCCACAGGCAACACAGCAAATCTCCCCTCGCAGAAGCAATTCCCTGTGTGCCAGAGGCCATTTGGCTCTTGCAAGCTCTCAGTGAGGATACGGTCCCTGCGGCTTTTCCCTCCCATGCAGCACGTCTACTCCTGCCGAAACCCCACCGGAGCAGCCCCAGGCTGACCCTGCAGCCTGGGAGCACCAGAGAGCCCAGCCAGGAGCCATGCAGGAACTGGGAAGTGGAACTGGATGATGCTGAGACGTTGACCTGACTCTGACTTCACCTATCACCAGCCCCAGGCCGCTGGGGAGGCAGAGTGCAGTCACCAAGCCCCAGGATGCGGAGTGCAGACCCCGGGGCTCCCATCTCCTCCATCGCACAGAAGCAGCATGCTCGGTGCTAGCGACACCACCCCCAAACCCCAACCTTTTCCATCCTTTCCATCTGCAGCATGCCAAGCTTTGCCGCTTGCCTGCAGCCCCTTGGTGGCTGGATGGACAGATAGAGAGCTGGACAGACTGCCCTCCACATCACAATGGATTTTCCCAGCAAAGGGGGTGTTCATATCCAAGTAGCTCAGTGCTGGATGGGCTCTGCAATTCAGCCTTCAAAGGCTTTGTGGCTGAAGCACATTGTCTTCTCAGGAGAAGCAGGAAAATAATTGTAGAATTAAATTCCCAGGAACAATTAGAAGGAAAATGAGAAAAAAAAATCCCAGCCCTACGTGTAAAGGGCTACTTCAGAGCCAGCAGATTTGGGGACTTTTTGACGCATTTGAATCCATTTACTCGTCCTCGTGGTTGCACCGTGTTTCATTTCACTGGGCTCATACAATGCAAGACAAGGCATTAACTCGGGTGTTTGTTCAGAGCCGGTTTGTCTTCCAGTTCTTTTTCCAAAGCCAGGTTTGAGTTTCAAAGACGTTTCCTGGCAATGCCTGGAGTTCCCACCATTGCCATGGCGCGGGACTTCCCTGAGGGGAAACTGAGGCTCAGAAACCATGCAAGACCTGGCGTCCTCTTGGAAGCAGGGGCAAGAGCTGCAGCACAGCCCAGCTTGCCTGGTGCGAACGTGGGGCTTCCTGCCGCAATCCTGGCCCTCTCCCTTTTATTTATTCCAAAGATAAACTGTTTTCTTTCACAAAGTCCAGCAAACCCAGATGATGGGAGCAGCTTTTATAGCTTCCAGCTTTAACAACCTCCTGTTTCCTTTGCATTCCCTCTGACAAAGCTTCAAATTTGGGGTCAAACCCGATTTCATGTTCAGCTTCGCGTTCAAACCTGCACAGCGCCAGGAGCAGCACCTGGCCTTTCCCACAGTCGTTTGCATACCACCAGCTTTGCTGCCCCAAAATCAGCTCCCCGCCTTATTTGCATGGGCTGGGCTTTGCAACAGGCAAACGAGAGCCCTCCATCAGGTAACGGGAGGTGGGGTTGTTGCTCGGGGGAGCTTTTAAGCAACAAGAAAAGCAGAACCCAGAGCCCTTGGCCACCCTGAATGGCCAAGCTGCCTCCTGGCCCCTGGTCAGTAACACAGTGCCTGGAATCTTCGTCTTCCTTCGTCTCCGAATGGTGGAACTTGTGCCCCGGGAGGAAGGAGGGGTGGGTTTGGTGATGACCTTGGTACAGCAAAGCCCTCGTGCTTGTAAATCACCGGGAGCTGGGCAAGGAGGGACACGACAGCATTTCCTCCTGAAGCGCCAGCGCGGCAGGGAGCTCTCACCTTTGATCAGGAACAGTCATCAGCCTAGCAGCCAAGCACTGCCTTTCACAGGGGAACATCAGAAACTGTGGGGGCATCATTCCCTCAATCCCTGAGAGCCAGTGGATCCCTGGGACCGGTTTCCCCCCACCAAATCACCCATGAGCCGCTTCCCAACAAGTCCCATCAAGATGCCAAGCGGAGCCAGAAGGCAAGCGCAGGGAGGGAAATTCCCCGCACACGCCAGGCGAGGCTGGCACCACATCTCCATCGCAGACACTGCTGCCCAATGCACAAAGTGCCTGCAGACCCCCCTCGCCAGCCCTGCCGAGCACACCTGGATGCTTTATCCCAGCACACAACCTGCCAGATTTGCTGAATAAACCTCCCGGCTCCGGCAAACCCACTGCATTCCTGGTGGGGAAAGTGGTGAAAGGTTCAAATGGATGTTGGAAAAGGCAGGGGGGAGAAACAAGCCTATGACACAAAGCCCTCATCTGCAGGAACCGAAAGGGTTGTTGGGGTTTTGGTTTTCTTTCCCCTCCGGTTGCAACACAAAAACAAAGCCAAGATAGGGATCTCAGCGTGCTGGGGTGGGGGGGCAGCTCCCTGGCCTTGTCCCTCCAGGCAGAGTGAGCCTGGCCAAACCCAGATGAAGCAGAGACGTGTCCTGCAGGACACGCACACAGCATCACCACAGCTATCCCACACGGGTTTGGGGTTCTGATGGGGGGTCCCAGCCTGTGCCCACCACAGAGGGAGGCAAAGCAGCCGGAGCCCATCGTGGTAGGCCAGCGAGCACAAAAATGCCATCGCTGTTATTAATAATTTCCCTGCCTCTGGGGGAATCTGCACTCCTCATCCATTTTGGGCAGTCTCTTTGTCTTTGGAGACTGCTTTTCTTGGCACCTGAAGAGCCCTTTCATGGTTCCCCCCCACACATCATGCTCTCAGTTTTAAAGGCCAGGCACAAGGCACTGGCTCACCTGGGCACTGATGGGGAGGGCAAAGAGACCCCCGAATCTCAGTGCTGCCCGACTGCATGGCAGGTCTCTTCTACCCTTGGATCAGGAGGGACGTGCAGCTCAACCCCAAACACAGACAAGCCCCCAGTACAAGCCGGTCCCCTCTGCCCAGGGGCATCCAGAGCTCCCACAGCAACGCATCCCAAGGAGATGAACCCTAAGGAGCCAGGGCTCAGACAAGCCACATCCCGCGTGCCCCTGCGTCCCGAGGGGATGGGGGGAGGCAGGGATTTCACTGCACCACCTGCATTGGTTTAGTGTCTCGTCCCAGCCAGATGAAACACCAGCTGAAACCCAGGTAACACTCAGCCTCCCCAAATACCACCAGCAGCCTTCATCCCCACAGCCCTCAGAGCTCCCCCATCCCCAGGGGAAGGAAGGGGCTGGATGTAGCCCCCCCCCCCCGGAGCTGCTGCCCTGTCTGGCTGCAGTTCCCACCGTCATCTTCCCTTGCACCCTCTGCATGTCCCCATGTCACTCCTGCCCAGCTACCCCAGCCTCACCTCACCACATAGCCCAAAGAAAGCGACCTGCACTGCCTCCAGATCCTGTATATCACCACCTCCCCTCCACATGTCACCTCAAATCCATGTCTGGATCAGACCTCCCCTGGTCTCCATCCTGTCCCCAAGACTCTGTCCCCCTGTTTCCCCAAGACACCATTCCCTGTATTTCCACCCCAGCAGTTCAGACCCCTACTCCTCCTCCGGTGGACCCTGCCCGTGCACTCACCACCCCAGATCCTGCCTGGGGACCCAGCACCCCAAACCCCTCCTGCAGACTCAGACCTGGACCCACACTAAGCACCTCAGGCCCTATCAAAGGGACTCAACACCAAATCCAGCACCCCAGACACTGCCTGGGGACTCGGCATCCAGACCCAGCAGCCCCAATCCTGCCTGGGGACCTGGACCGAGACCCAGCACCCCCAACCCAGCACCCCCGACCCTGCCTCCGAATTCAGCATCCAGCCCCTGCATCCAGCACTCGGATCCCGCAACCAGATCCAGTTTTCCGGATCCTGCGAGCAGACGCACACCCAGCCCCAGCCCTCCCGGACCCGCACCGCGGACCCGGCCGGCGGCTGTCCCCACTCGCGTGTCCCCGGCACTTGCCTGGTGCGGTGCGGCGCGGCTCTGCTCGGCGGCGCAGCAGGTGCGGGCGGCTCGGCTCGGTTCGGCGCAGCCCCGGCGCTCGCAGCCCTACCGTGCGTGGCCCTGCCGCACCGAGCCGTTCCGAGCCGCGCCGCCCGCACCGCGCCGCCCCGCATCGCACCGCCCCCTGGCGGCCGCCGCCGTGCGTGGAGGCGCAGGCCGAGGCCGCGGTGCCCAGCCCCGGCCTGGAGCCCCGTTGGCCGCCCGCAGTGGGGCCCGCAGAGGGCAGGAGCTGGGGCTGCCCCTGCAGCACGTGGGGGGGGGGGGGGGGGGCAGGAGGCAGCATTCTCCTATGCAGAGCCGCAGAGGTGCTGCAGAGTGAAGGCCAGGGACGCTCTGCTTCAGCGCCAAAAGGGCCTCTGGTAGAGTGGTCTGTGTTCAAGCCCTTTGGCAAGGTGAAATGCAGCTAACTTGGGCTTGTAACAATAAAAAAAGCATCACCGAGCTCAATAGGCGTCATCCAGCTCTGCCAACACACCACACACGGTGCCACCACACCACGGCCGGTGCCACAGCGCCCACTGAGCCTCCTCACTCCCCATACCCACCCTGGCTACTTACATCCCTCACCGCACACCTGAGCTGGGCCCGTACCCCATCTTCTCCCTCTGTTAGCACTGAGCCTGCCCTCACACCTGATGGAAGCTTGTTTGGAGACATGGCAGGTAGTGGTTTCTCTAGGGCCCTGTGTGTGGAGCCTTTTTGTCCTGGGTGGCTTCTGCGGCTCCTCCCCACGGGCAGCAGCTGCCAGGTTCAGGCCTGTGTTTGCTTTCCTTTCGCAAGCTTCCAGCTCCCGGCCAACCCTCCCTGCTCACCCGTCACAGCGCAGGCCTCCCAGAGCAAACCCCGAGTGCTGTGTGTAATCAGCAGGTTGGATCTAGGGCACCTGGAAATCAGCTGGAGCGGGAGGTGGGGAGATGCTGTACCTGCACACACCGGCTTACAGCTCCCGAAGCCGGGTGCTGCCAGCCTGTGGTTACAAATCCATGTGATGCCCAGCACCAGCACCCTCCATGTCTCATCCCCTCTGCTCCACACCAAGCCCCATGAGGGGTGAGGCCTTCAAGAAGGGGACAAGGGCCACCCTGACCCCACACCCTGCAGACCTGGAGCCAAACCCATGGCAGGGCTTAGCTGAGCAGGTTGTTGCTGCACATCAGCTGGGGATGAAGGTCAGCCCCTTCTGAACGCTCATCACCGCCTGGACCTTTCAGGGTCAGTAAGGGTGGCAGGGGCAGGGTGCTCTCATGGGGAGCATGGCTAATATGCCAACCTTAAGGCCTCTGCCAGGATGCTGCCTCTTAAAAGTACCATGGATGGGAGGGAGAGCAGCAGAGACTTGAATCACCCCAGCCCTCATGCACTGATGGGTCTCAGCCAAGGAGGGACCCATCTGGGTGCTCCTGTGGACGGGATGGCTCCTGTCACCCTCACATGCACCAAGCAGCCACCATCGCCTTGCATGAGGTGCTGGGACCCACTCCCTATTCCCACTCCCAGGGGACCCCAGCAGGGACACTACCCACCTCCTCCAGTGCTCCCCGTCCTCCTGCCCTCTCCTCCTGTATGCTCCAGCGCCTGATTACCATTTCCTCCTGTCCTTGGGCAGAGCCACAGCGCCTCCTCCACGCCTCGCCTCGCCGCACCTCTCCACCCACCCTGCAGAAGTGGGATGTCCGCACACCGAGAGCCAGGCTCACCCGGCAGCAGGAGGGTAGGCAGAGCAGCAGGCACTTCCTGCGAGGCAAGGATGCTTTTGGCCAGCCTATCTTACCCAGGGACGAGGGGTTCAGGTGCTGTGAGGTGGATGCTCCCCCTCATCCACTCCAAACCCCATCCCCTGCCTCGCTGGAGGGGTTGGTTATGGGTAGAACTGGTCCATAAGCACTGGGGAAGGCCCAAGGCTCCCTCCCTCCCTCTCCAGGGCACTGTGTACATCCAGTCCTGCAGCAATGCTCCCTGCCCGCATGGGCAGCACAGGCAGGCGTCCTCCCACGTGGCTGCCGGCCCAAGCAGCACACAGTGGAGCTGCATTAGCTCCTGGCCTCGCGGTGGGGTAATTAGTGCATGAGCAACGAGCGAGCGGAGCCTGGCACGGTGCAGTTACAGGCCCGAGCTTGCGAGGCTTTAATTAATGAACACGAGTCATGGGCAGCTGGAAGCAGAGCTGTGCTCAGAGCCTCCGCCTGCTCTGCTGCCCCCCGAGATTAAACTGGAGGAATTTAGGGCCCCACGAGGTTGAAGGCCACGGCCTTGCTCTTATTTGCGCTGCTTCCCCAACAGCCAGAGTGGGATGCAGGCAGCAGCAGGCATCAGCCGAACCAGACCTGTCCTGCTCCTGCATCCATCTGCCCCACAGAGTGGTGCTGTGGAATGGGGAGATCTGGCTTGTGCTCCAACCTCAGCCCAGAGCCTGCAAGGTGTTGGAAGGGGAGCTTCCCACTGGAGCAGCCCTGCAGCCCCCAGCCCAGCCCAGGGGCAGCCTCGGGAAACCACACTCCCTAATGCTCTTTCCCCATTAATCCAAACGGCCTTTAGGGAAGGGAGATGCTCAAGTGCCCAGCCCAGGGGCTGGTTACTGTTTAATTTCTCCTTGTTGTCACTTAAACATGGTGTCACAGGGAGAGAGGACTGGGCAGAGCTTGTCCCACATCACAGCAGGGCCAGCTGCCCTTTGCCTGTGCTGGCAGCTGCCCCTCGCAGCACCGCGCCACCACTCGGCACACGGCAAAGCCAGGCGGATGCCCACTCTCAGCGGCATGTTTGGGTTCACCCCTCTCTGCCAGATACCCCTACCCATGGCAATGGGTAGAAATGCCCACAGCCAGCCCCTTTCACCCCTCCGACACCCAAGAAGCCATGGCAAAGCCGGCGTGTTTCACTTGGCACTGCACCACCGTCCCAGCTGGCACACCAGATGATGTGAGGAATTATAACAGGGCTGCAGCACCGTGAAATATTGATGGGATTAGCGCGGATCAGCTCTCCCAGCACACGTGCTGTGCTCGCCCTGGGCCCGTGAGCCCGAGACCTGCGTGCACTCGTATTGCAGCTCAGTGCCTGGGGCAGCAGTGCGCTGGATGCTTCCTGACAGAGACACGTCTCCAGCCACCACCAGCCTGCTGCCTTCTGGAGGGACATGTGAGACCCTATTGCAGCACAAGATGTGCATCAAGTTGCTTAATGCATGACACAGGTCTGCTGGGATGAAGAGTTGTCTGGTTTGGTTGCAGCTCTGCACTCACTGCCACCCTGCGCCCCAAGGGACCCCCACCCTGCAGCCCTGAAACATGCCAGCCCCCAGGCTTCGTCTCTTCCAACCCCATCTCTCATTCATTCTGCATGGAGCATAGGGAATGCCCCATGCACAGGTGTATCCTGGGTGACTGGCAGAAGACCCTCACCCTCCTGGCCATTGTGTGTCCCTGCTCCCACTGTGAGAACAAGGTTTGGCCAGGAAGAGGGTTTCATTACGGATCACAGCAACATAAATACAACTTAGCAGGATCAAATATCAGCCAGCATTAAACTGGATATAAGCTGGGAGGAGCGCACACCATGGCAGCAGCATGTCACAAAGCACCTAGTTTTAGGGTTGTAGTGCTGACAGTGTGTTGGTGCCTATAACACCCATGGAGCCAACCACAATCTGCAGCCTTTGGTAGGAAACTGCTTCCTGGGGCAGCTCTGGTCCTCCCCAGCAGTGCCTGCAACCTGCCTTTCCATTGCCCACAGCAAGAGCAGTGAGATAAAACCTCAGCATGTGGGATTTTGTTTGCCAGCCTCTGCTGTCCGAGGGGCAGCAGGCAGTGACTGTTTCAAGCTGCTCTGCAAACTGGCCACCTTGGAGTTACAAAATCACAGCACTCCAGCAGCTGGGGATTTATGAAACCCACAGAGGAGTTGTGTAACACATGCTGAAGCTGTGCCAGCCCTCACCGTGCCAAGGGGCATGTTATAATATCAGAACCACTAGCAGAAAAATGGGTACCTTTCCCTTTTGACATGAAAAAGCAGCAACGAGCAAACCAGCCTTTCCCTGGGCACCTCCATCCCTCAGTTACGCTGTGAGACTGGCATTGTTGCTTCGCCTGCCTCCATGGAAGAAAAGCCCAATGGGAAGCACACCACCCCACACCATGGGGTTGGCTTCACTGCTCCAGCATCTATGTGGTCCTCTCTGCCCATCCCACAACCAGCCCCAGCCCTGGGCCAGAAGTGCTGCATGAAGCAGAGGAGCAGAAAAGTACCCACTGGTGATGCCTGGAGCCTGGCAATGGCACCCAGGGCTTCCCAGCAGCTAAGTGCATGCTAGCCAGGCTTGGCTTTGTTTCTTGAGAGCGTCATGGACTCATCAAATCAACCACGATGCTCTGCAGATTAGCCCCGGGAAAAAACATCTTCCAGTGGGCACAGAGCATGAAAGGCTCGGAGCCTCTTCCCTTGGAGTCACTGAGCAAGCTTTCCAAACCACTGTTTCTTTGGGCTGGGAGCCAGAAGGGAAAATTACAATTGCAGAAGAATTTGTCTGAGAAAGTTGTAAAGAGCTGGAAAAAGGCAGGGGCAGGCCAGAAGGCAGCAGAACAGCCAACCCATGCTGCTGCCACACTACCCCGGGGGTTGGTTTTGGGTAGGGACAGGATTTTACCCCCAGCTCAGTACAGCAGCGGAGTTGCTGCTCCAGCATCCCACAAGATCAGATGCTGGTTGCTCCCCTGTAAGTGTTTGGCAGTGGAAATCGGGGTGTTTTGCCCAAGGCCATTTGTTGATGAAGGCTGCCAGCCCCAGCCGCAGAGCTGAGCGTGGTGCCAGGGTGGATTTTCTCAGGGGAGAAGCCGCTGAGTCAGAGCAGCCTCCGATGTGTTCCCACAAGCCTGGCTGCGAGATGTGCGGGAGTTCACGGAGGACAGGAGCTCGAACGGGGAGCCGCCGGGGTTCGGGCTGCTCGTCTGCAAACCGATCCGAGCCAGCGGAAAGCATCGCCCTGGCTCAGGATCTGTCAGCACCGCACCTGCGGGGAAGGGTTTGTAGACTGCAGGAGGGCAAGCTCCTGACCTGCCTTTCAACCAGGCAGAGCTGCTTCGGGATGCTCCTGCAGCAGGGGGCAAACACCAGCAGGCATTGGGAATCCTGTGGGAGAGGCAAGAGGGGTGTTTCCAGGCTTGACACAAGGTCTCATCCTGGCTCTGGGGCAGAAGCAGGACTAAGGTGGTTAAAAGCAGTGAAGTGGCAGACTCATAGAATCATAGGAGACCAGGTTGGAAGGGACCTTAATGATCATGTGGCCCAAGAAAGCAAAGCATGACCTAGACTAGATGTCCCAACACCCTGTCCAGACAAATCTTAACAATGCCCAGTGTTGGGGAATCCACCACTTCCCTGGGGAGATTATTCCAAAGGCTGATTGCTCTCATTGTGAGAATTTTCCCTCTTGTGTCCAGCTGGAATGTCGCTGGGAATAACTTGTGCCCATTACCCTTTTCCATGTAACATCTTTTGAAAAGGGAGTCTCCATCTTCTTTATAACCACTCTTTCAATACTGGAACATAGTGATGAGGTCTCCCCTGAGTCTTCTTTTCCCTAGGCTGAACAAGCTTGGCTCTCTCAGCCTTTCCTCCTGTGGCCAGCTCCCTGCCGCACACTGCAGAGAGCAGCAACACACGTCCCTGGGCTTGCACAGGGGCTGGGCCAACACCAGCGTCTTTTAAGGGCTTCTCTTTTGTGTGACCTAACCTGCACACCCCAGAGCTAAAGCCAGGAGGTGCAAAGGCCCCAGCATCCACCCCCCTGAGCCAAGCCTCCAGCCAGGATCCGCATCCCCATGGCTTCACCTTCACCATCCGAGCCCTGGTGCTCAAGTGACCTCTGCCAGCCCTGCCTGCTCCAGCCCAAAGCTGGGCTGACACATGGGCAGCCTGCCCCTGCTTTGCAGGCTCTGAACCTCAATGCTGCCACCGACGAAGAAACAACCGGAGCAGCACAGTAAATAACCCCCCGCACACAGGCACAGCACTGGCAGAGCAGAGCCAGGCGCATCCATCACTCTCACAGTTTTTCTTCAGCTCTGACACTTTGATAGGGACGAGGGGGTGGGGGAAGGAAAGGAGCTTCCAAAATTTATGAGCTTGGATTTAAAAATACATCTCCTGGAAGCACTGCAAAACCCGGAGCTGGCGAAGGCGAATGGCTTAAAAGCTGCCTTCGGGAATGAATGTGAAAAGCTGTGCCTGCCTTGGGAAGAGGGATCTGGGAGACCTGCGCCGACGATGGCGCAAACCGTGTCCCCACTGGGATCGTTTGACAAGCAACAGCTCTCCGTGCTGTGCATTACAAGTGAAATGAAGGTAGAGGCAACAAATGACAGGTTAAAATCCCTAAGGTAATGTCAACCTTAGCGCACACAGGATTTGGACTGTCACCTTCAATCTCCCAGAGTTTCTCCTCTGCATCCATGACCTCCCAGTGCTCCACGCATAAGCAGCCTCTCAGCCCCATTTAGAAATAGATCCCCTTATGCAAAGAAAAGAGCTCGTAGCTGTGAATTTAGCTGAAAACATCTCTACCACAGGGAATCACATATCAAATAATAAAGCCAAATGAGTGTCAGGAAGAATAACCATGATATCAGAGTCCTGGGTCTTTACAGATGGACTGTCCCCCAGCAGGGTACCTCAGAATGAACAGCTGAAAAATGTTACCCAGTCATTAAAAACAGCTAAAAGTAATTTAGCCTGAGTGACAATGACGCTCAAAGCAAATTATTTGTCTGCTGAGATAAAAGGAGCTATTCCGAGCTTGCCTTTTGTTGTATTTTCTTTTAAAGTCAGAAAGGACTGAAAAACGCTGAGCCAACAGCCTGGCTGGCAGAACCCTGGTTCTGCTGCAGCAGCATGGTGCAAGGAGCATCCCTGCGAGCTGATCCCTTCTGCCATCATGCTCCAACCTTCCCTGGAAGGATGCTCGGAACGGACTGGGAAGACAGTCCCCAGGGCCAGCGCCGCATCTCTGCTGAGTTACAGTGCCATTTAGGATCATGGGTTTGCCATGGAAACATCTCCCTCCTAACAACAGATCTATCAGCACATGTCCTAAAAGCAGCCTGGCATCCATTACATGGTAATTTTTGCTTCCCTGTGACAGAGGCCAGACTCTGATCCTTTCCATGCTTTAATTAAAAAAACCCAAACCCAAACTTCTGGGTTAACCCCATCAAAAGCATGATGCAAGGGTCCTCAAAAATCCCCTCTGAAGCAGACTTTTGGTGGGCTCTTTAGATACACGGAGCATTTCAAATGCCCAGTGTTAAATATTTCAGGGGAAACATAACTCAGTTCTAAGTGCAGCCAGCCTCGCTTGGAAGCTCCAAGTCAGTGCAATTTCTCCACAGCTTTCAGGAATGGATTTGCTTCTTGCTGGTGCCTTCTCCCTGTACAGTGCAACCGAGTTAATGTATTCCAAAACTGGATTTTATTTTTTTTCCCCCTACATAATCAGATTTTGGGAAGCTGCAGTGCAATGCCTTACACGCAGTTTCTGTCCTTAGGTGCTTTCTGAGAAGGCTGCATCCATCACGACCTGGTGCTTTAGCACATCTCTGTACAAATGGTACCTTCGAGAGTCAGCTGAATTCCTCTGATTCATGTTCCTGCATATCCATACAGGTAATTTACCTTTATTAAAAATAAACCAGAAGACGGAGCTATTAAGAAGGACAGTGTCAAGGCCAGCAGAGTGAGTGCTGGAGGGCCAGGTTAATGAGCTGCGCTGCTGCCCAAGCACCCAGGCTGGCTGGAGCCAGGAGCTGCTGTCCCAGCAGGGCTGACTCAGTCCTTCATCAAGCAGGAACAACATCCCACATCCCTCTTTTGGGTAGTTCCTGCTCTCTGGGGTCCGTGGTTAAACCCACTCACTCCAGCCTCCTCCACCAGTGTTTTCCCTGGGGGCTCCTGTGTCCACTGGGCTTGGTCCAACCCCAGTATCCAGCCCCAGCTGCATCCCTGTGCTTCAAGGAGAAGGTGAACCAGGAATCGATCTGCCCTCGCATCTCACACTGGGTAAACCCATTGCTTCCTCCTCTGCCTGCATCAGCAACATCACCGAGCTGCTCCCTGGCAAGGACACTTCCAAGGCGAGGGAGTGGGAATTTGTAAGACACCCGTCATGATAGTTTATTCTTGTCATTTCTGACCCTCGGGGTAAGAAGAACATCAGAGCACTGCAGGCACAAAACAACAAGCTTTGTAGGTCATATCAGCCTGTAAAGTACCATTAGGAACCACAGCACGAAGCATGAATAATACCTCCTTTATTCCACTGTATACCTCAATGCCCTTTAAATAAAGGCAAATGATTATTTATGGACAGGGTTTGTATGAGACACCTGCTCAGGAACACGGGGCTAAAATGGAGCTGGAGCAGTAAGTTTGCTCTCTCGCTTATGTACAAGTCAGAGCAACCACAGCACTGACTGACAGGCTTAGTGACGGGCCAAGGGATCCCAGGCAAAAGAATCATAAAATGGTTTGGGTTGCAAGGGACCTTAAAGCTCATCCAGTTCCAACTCTCTGCCATGAGCAGGGACACCTTCCACTAGACCAGGTTTCTCACAGCCCCATCCAACGTAGCCTAAAGAGCAGGGGCACCACTGTAAATCTCCCTCAAACAGATTTCTGCTGTGTCCATTAAACCAGAGCTGCAAAGCACATGTCCTTCCATGCCACCCACCTCTCTACGAAGGACAGCAGGGCAGGAAAAGCTTTGAAGGACCCGGAGGCTGGAAAGGGACATTCAAGAACCAATCCCGTCACTTCTGAAAAGCCTTGAACATTCAACCTCGAGGGCTTTCCTTAAATCCTTTCAGCAAATAATGACCTCGATTGCCAAAAGGGATCTGATAATGCAAAGGCAGGGGGAGATATGCAGTGAGTCATCCTCTCGAAGCATGTTGAACTCCGTTTTAGCAGTAGCAGGAGCCATGCTCCCAGCTGGAGCAGGGTGAGGTTGCCCCCAAGAGGCAAATCTGACGAACTAGAGAGGGAAAATGCTCAATTCTGTTCTGAAGGGACCGCATAGGAAGGATTTTTAAGTCTCCTCATGTACTCTTATTTTCAGTTCTCCCTAGTTCAAAACATCTGTGGATGGGGTAGGAGCAGAGAGTAAGAGCTTTGGTGTGTGGCTGGTTGGGTGTTCCTGTGTTCTGCTGGAGCTCCTGAACCACACGACTTGTTTTCCTAGTCTCGTTTGCAGTGTCATTAGAAAGATAAAAAAGAAGTCACTGGGTTTTCTTCAGTCACACAAGACATTTCATAGAATCACAGAATGGTTTGGGTTGGAAGGGACCTTAAGGATCATCCAGTTCCAGCCCCCTGCCATAGGCAGGGACACCTCCCACTAGCCCAGGTTGCTCAGATTGATGATTCGATGCCATACACCTCCCTAGGCTCCTTCAGAGCAAGGGCTGGCAGCACCTTCAGCAGCATCTCCTGTCTCAGGAGTGGAAGG
Organism: Pezoporus flaviventris; assembly: GCF_033815535.1. Lineage (NCBI taxonomy): Eukaryota > Metazoa > Chordata > Aves > Psittaciformes > Psittacidae > Pezoporus > Pezoporus flaviventris. Next base: position 10,623,033 of record NW_026892577.1, on the reverse strand, counting down.
AGAGATGCAATCACAGACACAACAGACAGTTTGGAAACCAGTTGATGACAGGCCATGAACCCCCTCAGTCATGCACATCGAGCACACACGCAGCACATGAGCTGAACCAAGATCCTAGCATCTTGCCAGGGGAACAGGACCATGATGGACACGAGGGCTACCTCCCCAGCACATGTTACATGGATCAGCAGGATGAAGCTTTTGCAGCCAGGGATGGTTTCACAGACCCTGATGGATATTTCTGCTGCAAAATGCTCTTTGAACCTCTACGCTTTTAGCATCCACAACATCCTGAGGCAAGCAGATCCCCAGCTCCTGTCTCCGTTTGTTTGCTTTGAGCCTTCCTGCTAATAAAAGAACTAGAGAGTCTGAAGCAGAATTACAGAGCACCATTGAATAACTTCTTTCTATTTACCCCTTTTTAGGCCATTTGATTGTCAAGCTCACCATCTTACTTTCCAACACTACAACTATTTCCGAGCTGGAGAGACACAGCCGGCTTCGGGCCGCTGCAATTTATACCTGTCCTGTACACACACACGCAGATTCTCTCCCAAAGGGCTAAACCTGTGGCGTAACCTGAAATTTCACATGCCTGGAGCTGCTTTTCAAGAGGACAGAGTTTAAACACCCAGCTGAGATGTACCCAGGGTACTCACTGCTCCTGCGCCAGGCTCCTTGTGGGTTCCCCTGCCCCGTTCAGCCAGAGAACATCCCCGCGTCCCCAGCGCCGAGCCCTTGCTGCTGCAGCCCGGCTCCCTGTCAGCTCCAAACTGGAGGCGTCATCTCCAAAATGACTGTTGCGTTGGCTCCTGCCAGACTCTTAATTACGAAGAAGGCTGACACAGATTCTCAGCAAACGGCATTCACGTACTGCAGGGGAAAACAGAATGAGGGCAAGAGGAAAAATGGGCTAATAAGAGAAAAATCAACTGGAGGGAAGAAGCCACGTTGTGCTGTACAAACCTGACACAGCGACAATGCTGGAGCCCAAAATACTGGGAAAAAATAGGTTAGTGCACAGGGGAAGTAGGCAGTGCTCCACAAACATGGAGGAGAGACGGTGTGCAGCACAGCATCTCGGCACCATCATCTGGAGGTCTCTCTCCCCAGCTTGGGTCAGGGCAAAGGGGACAGGTTCAGATTCAGAACCCTTCTATAGTTCTGATTCCAGCACACAGACCAGTGTGTTTGAGAGCCCAAATGGTGCTGTCTGAAGAGCCCACAGCCGCCCTGCATGATTTACGCTGCCTTTATAAAAGCCTAAAGTGTGAATAAAGCATGAAACTTAATGCCCAGCCATCCTCTCCCTGCAGCTGAGCCTGGCAGCTTTAAGCTATTATTATTCCAGCTGCAGCCTGGTGGTCAGCCTGGAAAGGAAGGGGACCCCCTGCTCCTGCCTGTGCTGTGACAAGCCAGGGCTTTCACCTGCAAACAGGCTTTAGGAGAAGAGAGCCTCAGACCCAGAGGTAAAGCCATGGAGCCTGCAAGCCCAGCTCACAGCACTCGCTGCCCTAGTGAAGGACATGCCTGGTAGCACAAACACAGCAAAAAATAATCTATTTACCCTTTCTGCCTTGCTCTGCGAGAGGGAAGGAGCATCACTCGTCCGGCTTCAGGGAGCTGCAGCAGTGAGCACAAACCCAAAGGGAAGCGCTGGCAGAAGGGCCAGGAACCCTCCCCTACACACCACACAGGCCAAACCTGCCTTGAAAAGCTTCGGGTCTACCCTCAGGCTGATGGCAAAGACGCCTTGATGACAACAAGGGGAACAATCCTGGAGTTTCCATCTCCTCCCCTGTAACCTCCCTACAGAAACAGGGAGACAACCTGAAGGAGATGAAACATCAGCAGCAACTCGCCACACAGCAACAGGGGAGGCATTCAGAGAAGTTCAACATACCCGAATGCCACTTGAAAGTCACCTGAAAATACATCTTAACCAGCAGCCTCAAGTATGGGGACCAGCTTTCAGCATCCACACTGAAATATCAAGACAGGAAGATGTGAATGTTTTTCTTCTCTCACCACTCAGCCCTACTTCGAATACCAGATAAAATATTCCCTTTCAAATTCCTTACTGCAAAGGCAAGGAAGCACTGGCTGAAAAAAGCAGCAGCCAGGCAAAACTAAAAGCACCTCTGCAAGAAGTCCTCTGAGGAATTTACTTTCTCCAGGATCCTCCCCATCATCAGCCCACACCACTGAAAGCCCTTTTCAACACTAGATAAGAAGGGGCCCCACCAGTAAAGCTGGCAAAACATCCACAAGGCAAAACATCAAGGTATTTCACAGCCCGGGGGGAAGATGGGAAAATGGCAATTTGAACATCATTAAGAACGTTCTGATAACTTAAACCACAAGGAATGAGCTAAATCCACTAATGATTGTCTGCCCTCTCCGGGCAGCTCCTTTGGAGGATCCCACAGCAGCTGCCTTGGCTCCTGCAAGCTCACTGAGCCTCTTCCTTTCCTCACATCGGCCAGTCCCGGGAGCCTTTTCTCTTCCTCAGGATGCAGAAACAAGCATTAATAGGTCACAGTGCCAACAACTGCCCCTCTGGCACGGCGGGCTGCTTCCTGTGGGGGAACTCTCACAAGAAGTTGCTCAAGAGCTCATAAGCCCAAGGACTGACCCCCTAGAATTAGGAGGCTCATCTCCAGCAGCACCCTTTCTCATTTGCTGTGGAACACAAAGTCACACAATCAGCAGAAGAAAACCAAGCGAGATACAAACCCAAGCCAGGGATGCTATGCTATACATAGGGTTCTCCTGGGAAAGAAAACCAAACACACAAGACCACCATTAATAATTGTGGCTTAAAGTCCTCTGCTAGTAACAAGGTCAGTAGAATCCTCTTTGTATCCCAACCACCCAGAAGTGCTTGTCTGAATCCCCCCCCAGATACCATACTCCTGCTGTCCTCTCCTGGGGCAGGCCACCTCCCAGGCCCAGAGCTGGCTGCCAGACAATGCTACCCAGTCACAGTCACCTTTGATGCAGACAGACCTGCCTCGTCAGCGCTCAGGACATTAACACTGCAGTACCCATGCCTCGTCGTTAAAAAAAGGCATTTTTCCACACTGAAATGCTACCTCTAAAATCCCATCACACAGCAATCTCACCAGCTGGTCCCCGAGCAGTAATGGTGCAGTTCACCTACTTGTTCCAGTCATCTGCTTTTCCCAACAATATTCTCAACTAAACTATCAACTCTGGGGACTTCAGAGAGTTCCTGCAGCCACTGCATCAATGGAGCGTACCTGTCCTACTGACCTTCAGCCAGACCTACCTGCAAGTCATTAATCACTTCTGAAATCCCCATCCATTACCAAGTTCCACAACAGGAACAGCGAGAACAGGAGAAGTGCAAACAGTTTTGCTGGCAGGTTTCTTCAATTTAAAGCCAGAAGCTGTTGAGTGCATTTGTTTTTTTTTTAAGCCATGCAGAACCTTGTGAGGACAAGGGGGGGGGGGGGGGGGGAGGGGAAAAAGGCAAGAGCCACAAATGTACATTTTATAGTCAGCCTTTAATTTTTTGCCTGTGATGACTGCAATAAAGTGCACCTAATTTCACATGAAATGAGATAACATGGCTCTTAATACAGCCAACATAACATCAAAAGATAAACCTCAGTGCAAAATGCTTATCTGAAGACAACCAAAGCAGTTAAGACATTTACTGTGCAAACAGCCTTTTCCAACACATGTAACTTCTGGCTGGGGGCCAGTAAATGAGTTGGCAAAACATAACGGGCAGCGGGTTTGCCATTTTGCTTCCCGACGTCCTGAAGCAGGTCTCAGCTCAGCAGTCCCTTGTCAAGGCTCTGCAGCAGTGCTTTGGGATCATCTCTGCAAGGCTACCATGAGCTCCAATTTAACCCATGTCTAGACTTTAGCAACTGGGGAATTACTACAGCTACAAAACAGATGGAGGAGAAGTCCTGACAAAGCAGGAGGGGAAGACAGAGAAAATGCCAGAATGTATACACAGGCATTAAGCATGAAAACACAGGACTGGCTGAGCCAAAAACGATTTCAGGACTTTCTCCATTTATAGTAAGCTAATCAGCTGTGAACTTAAGAATTACAACGTGCGCCCTAAGACCAAAATAGGCCCTGCAGCCATTTCTTGTGAAACAGAGCCGAGGCGTGCCCATTGTATCCAGGGCCACGTAACTAGAAAAGCATGTCTGGTTCTTTATGTCATTGTGTTAAATAAAAGTAAATATCAAAGTGGTTAATTTATCTGGAAAAAGACCTCAGCAGTTTCAGTGTGCTTTGAACTGCAATACAAAAGCTGTTAATCTAAACCCCTCCCCTTTTCTTCTCCAAAATATACAAGACAGCAACTTCAACTTTACAGGGTAAGAAAATATATACACACTACATACATAAGTAAACTTACTCTGCAATTTATACAACATTAGTGAGAAAAAAAATATAAACATTAAGAAAATTACATACAATATATTAAACAGGGTAAGCAACTGCTATCAGAGGGAAGGCTGACACACTATCAAAGGCGGAGGAGCAAAGGATGATGTTGCTATTCCTATACAACAGTAATTCTGTTTAGCCTAAAGCCGTTCTTTTGCCAAACAAAGATACCCTTTGAGGTAGATTCTTCCAATTCTTAAATAACATGTTGAGATTTTTAAAAAAGGGATTTTCTTCCTCTCCACTCCCTCCCAACAATGCCACGAGCATAACTTCTGTTTGAACAAAGCTAAGCTGATTATCCTGTGAAGGGCACAGAGAAGCTGCAGTCTTAGGCTAACTAACACTTGAAATGAAAGACAAAACATTTAGCATGAATTCACAACTAAAATACCTTCCCACAAGACATGTGTCCATTCTATAGCAGTTCCTTTATGGGTAATATACATACTTAAATGTGAAGGTTGGTGGTGTTTTGGGGAGTTTTTTAGCCTTATACATTCTAATCTTGGAAAGTTATAGGGGATTTATGATACAAGACAGAGCAATCTACAAAACTTAAAAAGGAAACAGTATTATAAAACGCACATGTTGATACTGTTAAAAATCTCACTTGAGGGAATCTCAGTTGGTGCTTCTACCCAATACCTTAACTTTCTCTTCATACATACACAGATCCTACAGACTAATCACAGCGTAAGATTTAAGCGATGGCATTTGCATGGAGAGCACAAAAGGAGATCACCACCTGACTACTTCACAAACAGCTCTTGGAGCTTTGTGACCACACTGTGTGTGCAGCAGGACTTCACACAAAGGAATTCAGACCTCCTGTGGCTTGCACAGTTTTCACATAGGCGGACCAAATGCTCATCTCCCCAAATCTCCACCGAGCTGAGACTGTAGGATTAGTATGTTCTCCATTTAGGACAGTGCTGAAGCCAGATAACAAATATGTATGTTTGTATGTAAGAAACAAACATACTCTTTTATAAAGAGTAGTACAATACTACTGGTGTAATAAGATCTCACCTATAACTTGGTCTTACAGAAACACTTCCCTTGCAGTCACATTCACTGCATAAATAAATACCCGAAGATGAGAAAGTTAAATTAATGTATCACTAACATAACAAATTCCATTTTGTTGTTTGATAAAACACAACCACAGAGCAAAGAAGCATCCACTTAACCTGTTTGGGCACAACCATGCTTAAGGTCTGCTTCCACCGTCAAGTGAATACAACAGCAGTCACTTGTTCACATGCAACTGCTGTATTTTGTAGTTTTTTAGAAACACTGGATGCTCATACCAATTCTGCTTTGCAGATTAACATGTGCAGGCAATGGTGTTTATCCAGCCCAGTTCTGAACCACTTCCTTACCAGATCACAACAGGGGAGGCCTAACACTGTTTCTGAACTTGCATTCCATGTCATGGGGCAATTCTTTCACAGCTATCCTACACGGATGTTTGATGGTGTGTGCTGGCAAGAAATCTAAGTCATACAGCTTCCAATATGTCTTGTGATTAACAACAGAAATGAGAAAACTTTCCTCAGCTCTAAATAGGATAAAATATATCTAGCTAATTCAGACAGGACTACAGAAAGAGCTGGTTGGGTTTGTTGGGGAGTTTTAACTGTAAAAACCAAAAACCCCAACAAATAACTGATTTTTTCTTTCAGTTTACCCACTTCAATTTTTCAGAAATAGTGTATTTGTAGGAAAAGCAATGTTAATCAAATCAGATCCTCGTGTTTCTAATATTTGCCTGTATCAAGCTCATGTTCCAACTCAGGTGACTGATTTCTTCTGTTCTGATCAAGGTGAAGCTCCATTCATTCTGTATCTTCCTTAAGAGTTTTTCTGTTATTTTTCCCTGAACTAGGCAAGATTTCATGAATCTGGCTCCCAGAAATCATGCAGTTTTCCCTAAAGAGCAAAAACAAAATAGTAAACAAGTCAAAAAAACAGTGATAGTAGTGTAAAGTAGGCAAGTGTTTAGCCAGAGATCACCATGATGTGTTGCAAGTGCCTAGAATTTTATTCAGAAACACTTGCCAGTTTTCACATATGTGAATCAACCCCACGTATCTCTGAAAGAGCTGCATCATTATCAACTTACATCAGTTAGTAAGCTGCAAGTTGCTTCTGCAGCCATGTGTTACTAATTTCCTTCCCCCTCTAGAAGAAGAAATGTCACACATACAACTATGTCTCTATTGCGCATTGCTGGGAGTCACTAATAGTTTTTACAGACAAATGGTCAATGACACAATTTTTAACTGAAATCAATACTAAGCATATACGTATAATTTCATTTTTATAGAAGTGTATCACTACATTACTAGAAAGTTAATGTTTTTCCAAGACAGGACTCAATCAGATGGCCTGATCACATTAGAAAAGAAATCTTACAACCCTAGAGTGGAAGAAACAGCTCTGAACTCTGGGTACCAGCAGAAATTATCCACCTATTCCACCAAAGACAGCTAGGCATCATGAAGGCAAATATTAATGCGAGACTAATCAGGACATCATTACTACTGGTGCTTTCATAGAGCACAAAAGGCTTTTCCTAGTCACTGTATGAAATTCAACACATTTGAAGGGGAGGGAGTTATCAAGGGCTGTTAAACATATGTTGATAGAGCCCTGGACTCAAGTAGGCTCCAAGTCACACGCTGCCAGACCACAGCAGGAAGTGCATCATTGTGTTCATGCCCCAATGTCCTTCTCAAAGTGTCTGCTAATAACTATAATCAGACACAGGCCCTGTGACTTGACTCAGTACTAACATTTTAGTGTATTATACAAGCCCTTTACAAAAGCAGCACTTTTAAGGATAAAGATGAAATCTTGGTTTTACTGAAGCCAACAAGGTAATAATTTTAATTAAACTCTATTCTAATACATTTAATTGCATGCCGCAGCCATGCCATTTACGAAGAAAAAAATACTCTTTAAAAGAATATGCTGTTTTCAAATGCTAAAATCATGAGTTAAATGCACCCTGCAATATGAAAAGAGAGAAGAAAGTTTCATTACAGTACCTGAGTAGGCCGAGTGGTTTGTATCACATCTTGCCATTTGCCATATATCCTGGCAACCAAGTCTTTCACCTGCAAGTTCAGACAGATTACTTTAGGCATTTATGCTAAGAAAGCCAAGATCATACCCCATCTCACCCCAAACCCCAGATAAACCCAACACCCAAGGTCTACTGGGACAATGTTATAGTCAGCCCAAAGTATCACCACCTCAATTCCAACCAGACCCCTGTAATTTGGGACTCTTAATGCAAAGTAATGTACTCCACACAAACACATTACAGGCACATGACTCCCCACGTTAAGTGTTTGGAATCAGCATGCAAGCCTCTGGCTTCCAAACACCCACCTCATCCTTCGGGTGAGTTCAGTTTGTTACACAAGTCTGACTGTATCTAGAAAAGGTGCCTGCAACTGCAATCACAAAAGCAATTCAAGCACTGCCTGCTTCCAAAATTAACTCCTTATATGTAAAACTGTGCTTTTTCATAACCAATCACAAGCAGGTGTTTAATCCAAGCCATTCAGAACTGAGATTTGCTTCATATGCTGTGTTAAAACCCAGCACAGTGGAGTCCTCTAGAAGTTACTGTATGATTACACAAATGAAGTGATAGGAAAAAAACAGAGAAAGATTTTCCCTTCTCAGTGCAAGGGAAATAAAAACTAAAGTGAATGAGACCCCAGACACAAAAATCAAGGCAAGAACATTTAACTTGGTAAAAGGATCCATGCTCTACTCATCTGGCTGAATAAAACAGAACAATCTTGAGGATGCAAATGTAAGGATGCACACAACTGCAAATGTCTGATTTAAAGCTGAAGAAGCCAAGGCTTTTCAAAGCTGAGGTTGGTCACTTATCACTGCTCTGATTTGGCCTGCTACAACAGCATGCAAAGCACGAAAGTCATAAAATTACAATTTCATCAGTAAACCCCACACCACAAAGCAAATGAAAGTCAATTATCCAAGCTTGATGCTACATCACATACACCTTTGGCTTAAATCTGCAACAGTTTCACCTAATTCATTAATTTGAAAATAAACCAGAGACACATGGCAAGATAGGCTAGTATTCCAGGCTTCTGTATCCTGCTCGGCATGTAGCCTCTGCTCTTTGGAGCCAGCTACCAATGACTGACAGGAAAAGAAACAGGGCAACTCTGCAGTTCTAAAAGTTGAGATGCCTGGTTAAAAGGATGACAAGCTAACGTTTTGCAGTTGTTAATAGTCCTGTTGTTAGCAAAAAGAGTATTTTGGGCATATATTTATGTACATGCAAAGACAGGATGCAGACAGAGAAAACAGGGCTGAGATAGGGGAACACCACACATCAAGAACACTAAAAACCATCCCAAAACACCCCCTCTCCAACTTTCTTGTCTTACCTTAGTTCGATAAAACAGCCTTGCATCTTCCCTAATATCACATTTTATGTGCTTATCTAAGGCACCACAAAGCTTCAGTAAGTGTTGCTAAATAAAGACAAAAGTGTACAGCTCTTTAAATCCTCCATGTCAAAACTAAAAGCTTCCTTCAGACATTACTGCAATTTAAAAACAATATGCATCAAGTTGATTTTTTCCTCAGAAATATACAGTAAGGAAGGAAGAAAAGAAAGAAAGAAAGAAAACAAGACCATAAGATCCTCTGTCGGTTGCTGGCATGGCCCTGGTACAGCAGATGTAAGAGCTTTAAAAAAAGAGTTTAGAAGTATAAAATTTGTGATGTGTAGCCTGCTACAGTTTCTACCAGCTAATTTGTAAGTCCTGTCTGTTCCCAAGGCAGCAAGTGCAGTGCCATTTATCAGCAAAAAAAGTTCAGAAGTTACAATAGCTAAAAAATAACCTTTTCAGCAATGACTCCGGTCATTTTCTTTTGTAGGAATTAACTAAGCAGGTAAAACATAGCCAAGGTTTTTGCACTGACCTCTGATTTATCTCAAAATTCCTCATTACTTAATAAAGCAGTTTTGTAACTTCATAATCTCTTGATAATGGGCTCCCAAGATCTTTCCCATTCTGTGAACTCCTTTATAAGATTCCTGTTTTCAATCTCTCACCGAAGAGCTTCTAATAGGCTCTGCTCTGCACAGCAGGTGAGACATCCCAAAACTCTAAATATAAACATTTGCTGGTGTCTCAAGACCATGACAATTTACCTCATCTCACTGGAAGAGGACCAGGAATGAAACAGTTATACTGATTTTACACAAAGCCCAGCCTGCACAGTAATCAGCCATACCCCTCTTGCCACTTGATGGTTATAACAGGTCAGTGAATAATAGACTCTTTCTTCATTAAGAAATACAGAAACATTAAAAATTATATTAAAAAAGATCAAGTTCTCCACAATCTTCAGGAAGGCAATGTAAAAAAAAAAAAAAGCAAAACAAAAAAAAACCCAAAGAAACCAACCCTACCCCAAATCTCAAAACACCATTACAATATAATTCTTTACCAAATTGTTTCAGATTACACTCTGCGATCATCTTTTTTGCTTTGAGCAGGAAATTGAGACACTTAAGCCCCAAAAGTTAACCAAACATTACTGCTTTACCTCTCTCAAACAGTTCATTTGACAGATTCCTTAAAAGCCAACAGTGATTCCACATGATAGAGGATGTATATAGACACCCTGCCGCGAGCAACTAGAGCAAGTGATCACAGAAATCTGAACAGGATTACTGTAAGTCTAAGCAGAAGGTATTACTTAACAGATGCTTACATCGCATCACATGGCACAGAGGAACTATCACCACAGAGAACAGAAGAGATACAGTCCTAGTTTTCACTTGCTGCATGGCTGCACTCCAACGTGAAAACCATGGGGTGTTTGAACACATCTGACTGGATACTTTCAAAGTACTTTTAGATACTTTTTATACTGAAACATTTCAGCTGTACTGCAAGAGTTCACAGAATCATTTGGCTTCTTAGAATGTCTGTTTGAGTTAACTTACGGTTACTTTCTGAGAAAGATTAACAAAATAATCATCTGCTGATCCATAGCTTTGTGTTCTGAGGTTGCTCCATTTGCAGAAATGCAGAAGAGGTTTATTTCTCCGCAAAAAGTGCAGAGAAAGCTCTTCCGCATTTACTTTGCCCCAGAACAAGTTTCCCCCCAGTGCTAGCTTCCACTGGTGATCTATCAGATGACAGCTACTGATAAAAACCCAAAGATTTTTAGGAGTTACTTAAGTTACTTACCCTTTGATTAGAATTTACACGATCAAAGATACTAGCTTCACTGACTAGATGAAGGAGGATGTAGATTAGGTAGTATGCCTGGAGAGAAATCAAAAGAGCTTTAGCAGTCAAAACACATTCATAACTCTTCACATCTAGATCCAGCACAATTTTTGCTTTTGGAGTAATTCCTCCAATAGCCATATCAATGGACAAGTATGCCTACACATTTGCTTATCTAATTTAAAATAGTACATTCATGTATCAGAAACATTTTTAACCACTATTACACTGGTTTAAGTTACTTAAGTAACCTACAACAGTTTCTGTAGTTTTAATTACCAAAAATTAAATTCAGGCATTGGCTTTATTTTCCCATCATCTACATCTAGATCTAAATACTTGCTAAGAGATTCCATGGCAGACTGAAAGAACCAAACCAATATTCAATTTTTGTATGGATGGAAATTCTTTCTAATACCTGTTTATGAGAAAAGATTCATAAAAGATTCATAAAACTCTTTCAGAAGTCTGCAGATGAAGGTCTGGTTCAGCATCAAACAGTTCCCACCGATTACATGAGAAGGGAAGAAGGACAGTCCTCTGATTACAGAAGACAGAACTCAAAACATCCATGTGACTGAGACATTCAGAAAATCTGACCCTTTCCCCGTTTGTTAAACAGCCTAGTACAGCTTCCTCCGTCACATGCTACTTCTTTCCTTCCTCCATGACTATAACCAAAATAGGATATAAGATTGAATTATGCAGATGAACGCAGCAACAAAATAGTGTGTGTACAGTTCCACGTACAGAACTGTCTTCACTTAACAGGAATTAAAAGAAGCATTCTCAAAATTATAGAAGATGCAATTATATAATAATAATTAAATATTTATATAAAAATATGTAAAAGACAAATGCAAAACCCCACTTCCAGCTCTGTACCTCCTGTTCTAGTTCTGCATGACACTGGTCTCCATCAGCATCCTGCTGCTCCAGTCTTTCCCTCATCTTCTTTAGTAGATTAGAAGGTTTCATGTAGACAAGAAACTGAAGCAGAAGAGACATCTACAGACACAAATGTTAACAAATTGGACTGGTTTACTGGCAGTTGGTTTGGGAACCGAATGCCACTACCATATATGTGTCCCCCAAGAACAGGACATAAAAGGGATTTTTAATTAAAATGGAAAATTTTCATGCTTTGGGTAATTTTTGACTATTCACAGAAAAAGTGTCAGTATGTTGCCTCAATAAAAGATCAATGCTACAGAAACAAAGAGCAACTCTACATGAGCATAAAAGGAAAACTGAAAGTGTAGACCTCTTTCCAACATCCAAAATGAATGCTTAGGCACATGAACAATACTGAGCTTAAAAAACTGCAGAACATGCAGGTTACACACACATGCAAATATGCTTCTAATACTAAACTAAAAATTAGTAATGGTAACTTTGCAAGGTTCTTGAAAATAGGCTTACAGTGTTAAAATGTAAAACAATAATATTCATGTTTTCTAAACTTTCAACTTGGGACACACCACATACATGCAGTACCTGTTTGTCACTGTCCTCAGGTATTTCCACATCCTTTTTGAGAAGCTTTGAAATTATCACCAGGCTAAGACGTCTTCTTAATTCCCTGAAACACAATTCAAAGACCTTTCTTTCCCAGAGAATTTCTTTAATCCAAACTGTTTCTACATAGTATAGGAGTCTATGGATGGCTTCCCTAGACATAAACTTGCCTACAACTATTAAATTGGATTTTCTGAATATAAGTGCTATTAGACTAGTAAAGAGACTAGTGAAATATAAGTACCCTTATCTCATGGCAGCTTTTCTTCTGCACAAATAAACAGTACAAGATGCTTGCATCCAAGCCGAAAACCGAGGGCCAAATTCATTCTCCTTGCTCAGATACATTATAATGTATTCATTTCAAAGACACAGAACTCGTCACACATTGACACTTAAATGCAGATATGAATCACCCCCCCAAAAATTTAACTTTTGGTCATTCAGGAGAGAACTAGAGTAGGTGATGGATCTGAAGGGGGGCTATAGGGATGCTGGGGAGGGACTGTTCATTAGGGACTGTAGTGACACGAAAAGGGGTAACGGGTTAAAACTTAACCAGGGGAAGTTTAGATTGGATATAAGGAGGAAGTTCTTTACTGTAAGGGTGGTGAGGCACTGCAATGGGTTGCCCAGGGAAGTTGTGAATGCTCCAGTCCCTGGCAGTGTTCAAGGCCAGGTTGGACAGAGCCTTGGGTGGCCGGGTTTAGTGTGAGGTGTCCCTGCCCATGTCAGGGGGGTTGGAGTTGGATGATCTTAAGGTCCTTTCCAACCCTTATTCTATGATTCTATGTCAGAACCTGAAGTTAAAGTCTATCTTTGCTGTAGGGTACCAGGAAGTTTGCAGCCTAGAAAACTACACATAAAATGTAAAAGAACTTCCACAGCAGAGGTGATCAAAAAGCTATATACACACACACACTACTGACTGCATATACCTCTGTAACATATGAGAAAACCCACGTACATTTTTTAAAGCAGCATGTAATACCTATTGCATTTACCAGACTTTGAGCTTATACAGATAGATCAGCTGTTACCACTATTACATATTTGTGCTGTTACAGTGTCATTACCGTCCACGTGTTACCCAGCTAGGCACCAGCTGAACCAGCCATAGGAGATTATGGTGATGACTGGAGAGTTCACTCAGAGCCAGGCAGAGCTCAGGCATCTTTAAAAGAACAATGAAGAATGCATATGGTGGGCATTTGTTTTATTTGTAAAGAAGCACACATCTACTCCCTAGAAACATATGCAGCATGAATATTAAAAGAAATTGAGCTAACAAGAGATGATGTGCATAAAGATTATTTCTGCATTGCACCTATAGTTAAGTCTGCTAAATACCATTTTGAAAAAGGTTAGTTGAAATCAGCTTTTCATTACGTTTTGTTAGCTTAATGCAATCATTTTGTCATTCTTTCAGAGCCATTTTAAGCATAATCTTGTCTTAGCTAAAATAGCAGCAAGTTCAATACAGTCCCCTTGCAGAAGGGGACAGGCAAATGTCAGGCAACAAAACCAACTCGGTATACCCACCCTCCTCCTAAACTTTGCACAAATCCAAAGCTCCCAATTTGTTCAGCTTAGATTTTCAAGCAGCATTTTTCTGATATGGAAAAAAAAACAAAACCAAAACCCAACAAAAACCCCCAAAACAAACAAAACTTCAAAGCAGAAGTTTCTTGAAAATTAAACTGCAGTTTCATAAATCCAGTAGAAGAAAATTATTTATGAAGTTACCTTTGTATCCCAGTCTTCTATTCTTATCAGAAGCTTCAGGAAAAGGCACTGAAAATCTATCAAAGGAACATGCTTTAACTGTTTCTCCAAGCTTATTTTAAATAGCAATAGAAGCAGCAGCATTATTTCTTGATCAGTATATCCACCTTGAATTACTGTTGTACAGAAACCTAGAAACTTTAGAAGGAAAAAAAACCATTAAAATCTGAAATCAGTTTAGTTTATTTTAAAGTATGAAGACAAGTTACTAAGTTTTCCACCCTCACATTAAAGCATACCTCAAATTGCAACACCTGTGTACTAACATGTCCCCATCTCCCAGTAACTGCACTCTGTGGAGGCTTGTGTTTTGAACAGTGTCAATATTCCCTGGATATTACAGGGGTAGGAACAATTTTTCTCCACTGCAGGTAATTCTTGTCTAACTGAATCAAAGACTGACATAGCAGTATACCGCATATACTAAATATGCAATACTGAAAACGATATATCAAGAGATTTTCCCCCACCCAAGTACTATCACATGGGTTACTTACAATCTGGGACACCTGCATAAATGAGAACAAAAATTACTCGAGAAATGTGTATTCTGCCTCGAGTGGAGATGCTTCAAGTGCCTCCTCTTGAACCAAGTGATTTTATAGTTAAAAATTTCCAGAAAAAAGTATTTTAGGATGCCTCAAATACTTCCACAAGGAACTGAAATCAGTTACAAAGCCAGTATTTTTACCATACAACCTTTAATCACAGAGAAGTAGCCTGTGAAGTATGACCAGCATTCATTCAGCCTATGGTTCCACAGGACTTAATGCATGGATCCAACAGCTCACTTCCACAGAACAGCAAGTCACAGCTCCACCTGCCCCGCAGGAGCTCCCACTTTCATTCACACTAGGCTGCCACAGACTGATTGCATACCTCCATGAGCTGCACTAACACAATGAGGTAGCATAAATCATAGCACAAACATCAACTCCCCATTTTCACTGGAACACAGAAATGCACTTCTACATGAGGGAGCAACGAACTCTGATAAAGATGTCACAGCTAGAAAAGGGAGGTAGCAGAACTGTGCAGTTGTATGTGAAGCCAGTGGAAGTCAGGAAGCTCTGAAGTCTGCAACAAGCCTTCAGTAATCTCTGCTGAATGTGAAGCTGAAACCCCAGGATAGCATCTACTCACCAAACATGCCCAGACCTAGATTAGGACATCAGGAGTTTTGCTAAAAAACCAAAGCAAAGCCACCCCCCGAAAGCCAAACCCCTTCCACACTAACTGGAGTTCTCTCACCTTAATCACATTGATTAAATTGTTCTCTGGTAGACTGGAAAAGGCTGGACTGGCAGAGGTTAGCTCTCCTCCTGGCTGGTGTTTACTCATTGTTTCTTGCATCTGACTTCTAAGAAAAGAGACACTAATTGAGCAGTAAATCAACAATTTAAAAGTCCACAAAGGCTTATCTGCATCAAACTGAAGGGAAAAAAAACAACCCCTACATGTTTCAGAACGCCTTCAAATCAAACCACTCCCCAGTTACAGAGCACACACATCTATCCCAGCTTGTAAGCAATTAATTGTAATTCTGCTCAGCTATTTGGCAACAATTCTTGTAAACCTCCATTACGAAGATGCAGGACAAAGGACAATGCTGTGGGGTTTGCTGAATCCTTACCTAGAAGGCACTGTTTGAAGTACTGGCTTATTTACTCTTAATAAAACCTGAGCTGAGAATTTAAAGAAGAGTATGGCTTGGTGGAAGGGACGGGAAATAAAAGAACCTTCTGATTCTACATTCCAAGCACAAGGCTTGCTTTCACAGGATCTAAGCAATAAATATCAAAAGGAAGACACTTACAAAATATCATACTCGTTAAAGTTGGGCTGAAGCTGCTGCAATGGAAAGAGAGATCTAAACGCAACACCCATATTGACAAAAACAGCTGACACATCGGCTAGTGAAGGAATCCATGGTTTAGACTGTTCATCACTGATGGAAGCTACAAGCAAAAGACATGGAATGGATTAGTTTTGAATTTAGTTCTTAGCATAAGTTCCTCTTCAGGGAAACAAATAAGCTCAGCAGACTGCACCAATTCTACCAGCTCTCGTATCAGATGAGTTGGTACACCAAACAACATGCTTATTTTCAGAATGATGAGTGGAAAAAAAACCAGAGTAGTCTAACATAGTATTTTATGCTGGAGAAACATTGAGTATTTTCATAGTGGGACTGGAAATGGAGCTCACTAAGGTTTGAAAACAGGCAAGGTTTTTAGAACAGAAGTGCTGAACAGGTGGAATTCACTCACCTCATAGCAACAATGCTCACTGACAAAAAGGGCTGATCTGTATGACTTGTACCTGAAAATCTGCAAACTGTACAGAGGATTCTCTACAGGACACTAAACTAGCAAGTAACAGAACTAGATGCAGTGTCTTCCAAACAATTACAGAATTATTGGATCATTTCTGTGTGTTAGAGATAAGTTTGTAAGAAAACAACAAATACAAAGGAACATAACACGCAAGACACTGCAGGTTCACATCTCAACGTTTAATTTAGTAAAAACAACAACAAAGAACATGCTTCCTCAGTTAAGCACTGGAATAGAATGTCTCAGGTTAAAAGATTACACAGTTAACAATTTGCCCTAAGTCTTTGAATGTGATTTCATCAGTTTGAACTGTTCATTCAGAACCAAGCTTAATGCCAGTAAAGTACAAAATAAAGCAGGCTACATTCCCTCCTACGCTCACAGTCTGTTTTCAAGCAAAATTCAAAATATGGGGTGCAATTTGGATAGACCTGAGCAAGCACTTCAAGAGAGACCATTACTTTTCTAATGTTAACTGGCAGGCTTAAATGAACTGGTGACTTTTCATGGATCTGAATGGAGACATAAGGAACATATGAAGGAACTTGTATTGAAAAGTATTTAAGAGTACAGATGGAGGAATGCAAAATGCACGAAACATGAGCAGCAGCACGGGCTGAAGCAGATCCTTGAAAATGTTTTGGGTTTTTTTGCAGGCGTATGATTCTTTTCACTTTTGCCATTTATCTGGGCAGTAAACTATGCAGTGCTATATACTGGGTTTGACTATGTGAAAAACACCCTGTAGTCCTTAAGCTATGAAATTAAGGTCTGGATTTTCCAAAGTAAAACATGGAAAGGGGAACAAACGTCTGAGCAGACTGGGCTCATTTTTAAGTCACCTCTATTTGTGAAATAACAGAAGTGAGTTTAAAAGGCTGTATCAGATGCACTGCTTTGCAAATACATGCCAGCACCACATCCTGTGGTACCAGCTTGCACACACTCAGTGAAAACCAACTTCTAGCATTTGTGCAGAACATACAGAAAGAGACTAAATTCATGCCAGAATCAGAGACAGAGCCTTTTACTTCCTCCCCAAAAACCTTCTACACTTAACAGAAGGGAAATGCCTTCATTCAGGTGGTCAGTTTCAATTCTTCAAGCACTCACCATTTTTTAGTGTTATCTCCATCAATCTGTCTAAAACCTGGGTGGAAACACAATAGTCAGGATGAACAGACATCACCTGTGGAGAGAAAAAAATGCTACATGTCAAACATCAAGCTGCATGATGGCATCAGTCTGCTTTTAAATAAAATGAAAAGAAAGCCAAAAACAAAAAGGAAAAAAACCCACCCACAAACCAAACAACTATTTGGTAAAAAAAGAGACAGTAACAGAAGGGAGGAAAGAAAACCCCAACAAAACAACAAACCCCCACCCCCCAAAAAGCCCCAACAACCAAAATCAAAAACCCAATCTGCAGTGCAAAGATGCTCTGAATACATTAAAACCGAGTATTTGCAGTATGGGAATGCCATAACTGCAGGTTGAGTCTGTTGTTTCATAAGGTGGTACTGAGAGTTAAGAGAATGGAAAGTATCCTATGTCCCCTTGCAACTCATCTGCATCTGTGATCTAACTGAACTCCTCAATCAAACATGGGGGCAATGGAGTGAATTATAACCTTTTCCAGTCACGAGCAAGTTGAACATATACAACACTAAACCCAAACAATGAATTCTCAGTTCTTCATAGAACTCTTAACTACGAAAACATGACTATGAAGCACAGCTCAAGTTTCCTGAACACTTCACTAGCCCAGCAAAACACCCTTCTTCATCTCCCACAAGTGCTGGATAGTTTCCTGCTCTGTGAGCTGAATTGGCTCACACTTCCTCCTCATGAGAGGAACACCAGGGCTCACAGAACGGGTGGAAGGCACTCTTTCACTGGCTGGAGGGAAGGACACAGAGGAGCAAAGCATTTCCCTTTTGGCAAAAGCAGAAAGCCAGTCAGACCCAGGCTGCAGTTTCACAGGTGGTCCAGCTTTATTTTTTGTTTCAGGCACAGTCGGAATGTGGTAAATAATCATAGAATGGTTTGGGTTGGAAAGGACCTTAAGATCATTTAGTTCCAACGCCCTGCCATGGGTAGGGACGCCTCACATTAGACTACATCACCCAAGACTCTGTCCAACCTGGCCTTGAACACATAATAATAGAATGGAGATTGGAGAGGGGCATTTTTGCGAGTAACAGACCAATGTAAATGCCTAAGGATTTAGACACCTAGAAAGACATCTAAAAAGCAGACAGACACATTTCCTTTGGCAACAGCTCCAGTCTTTCTCCTGAGCTACCTTTTCCACATGAAAATTACCTGATAATACAGTTATCTCTGATGATTTAGAAGGCAAAAGACGTAGAAACGGTACTTCTGCATTTCCGTATACTGCAGTATGTACCTTCTGGGTTTGTTTTGTTTTTTTTTTTAAGGATGTAAGGACGCAAGATTAACATTTCCTTATGATTTGTCCCACGCTATTATATCCTGAAGTCCCTTCTCACCTAGCACGTACTATGCCCTTTTTAAATGCAGTAATACATATGAAGATGGACTGGGATGTGGAGCTTTGCAGTCATTTGGAAGCATGGAGAAAAATCCATCCCTAGCGTTTTACCCCTACTGACAAAGTATTTCAGACTGGAGAACAAATCAGAACCCAGAAAGAAAGACTTCTTTATATAAAAGAGTTGTTAATATAATGCAACAAATTCACAAACTTATTCTGATTATTCCTGCTACTACTGCTTCCAGGAAGAATATTATACCTGAACGGAGTATAACTGCACAAATAGTATAATCTTACCTGGAAAAGCCACTTCAGAATTGGTATGGGACACAAGATACAACTGTAAGCAGAACTTAGAAAACCATTAATAGCTAAAGAAAGTTGCTGTGTTACACTGGAACTGTAAGACAAAGATGGGGGTGGGGAAAGAGAAGAAAAAAAATCAGCTAGTGGTTGACTCAGCACTTCCCCACCCCTCAGATCATCAACAGCAAACAAAGATTTTTAGAGATTTTTAACTCCAATGACCTTTACCAGTACTTCTAGAAGAGAAAAAAAGACTTTGCTTGAAGTTTTTAAAATAACTTTTCAAATAAAGTCTGAAGGCAAACTAAAGCAAAAACGGCCTAAACTCACTGTGCAAGTCTGTGAGGTACAAAAAACCAGCTGTCAGAAGAACAGAAAATACATCACTTTTATTCCTGAATTATTTTAGCTTTAGCCTCCTTTAGAGAGTCAGGTTATGTCGTAAGCAGCTGAATTAATGATATCCAGGTTCCCACACACCCTTCAGTTTCCCCTGTTCTCAGTATCTACTAGAACAGGTAGCTCTGTTGAAACATTTGTGTCCTAATTTCCCCCATCTCCTTGACCTGTCTGAGCAAGTGGCTAGGAAGACATCCATGTGCCAACCGGGCAGAATGGAAAAGCAATTAAATCGTAATTGCCTTCTGGAAGGGATGATTTGTTTAGTTCTCATTCCTCCAGTCATAAGATGCTTTTGAAGCTTATACCTTTGTGATCTTCAAAACATGTTAATAGAGAAGCCTGAAGCCAAAGGAGTATATCACAAACATCGTTTTCTCAAGAGATCAGAAGCCACCCTCCTCCTCTTCACACCCACAGTAACACATACATGTGTACATAAAATCTTTTAAGAGTAAATGAATTCTCTCTTCCACTGATGCAAGTTTGGAATAAAATCCCAAGCAAAATAACTGGATTTTTTTCAGGATTTGCACTTGTGGTATTACGCAAGAATGTGTCCATCTATTTGGAGCCTGACAGCCTTGTAAACACTGAATTCAAATCCCTATGACTTACAGAACTGTTGTTTCTATACGCACAGACACACAGCTAGCTCAGTGACTAAATCTAACAGATGTCAGAAACCATGACCTCCTGCAGCCCTCATTAGGTGGAGGAGGAGGCCTGAAGTCCTAAGCCCATTCAGAAGGAAAACACCCGAGTTTTTCAGTAGACACAATGCAACATTAGTAGGCCACAAATCAGTTTACCACCATCTTGCGACAGTTGAGCTTTTGTGCATTTAACATTTCACTTCCACAAACTCATCAGGTTATCAATGACAACCCAACACAGCAGAAATATAGAAGAGGGGAGAACACCTTTTTTTTCTTATGTCTCACTTAAGATGTTTCTCAAGAATTCCAGAGAAGGAAAGAAGGAAGCTTCAAGTAACAATTCACTGTTCTGTAAAGCCAACCTGGAAAGGAGACTTCCAGGAAAAGGGAGTCAATCTTGCCTACTTAGTAAGACAGAGCTTATTTGCTTTCAGAGATAATATTTTATCTTAAAAGCTGCTAACACTGAAAAAAACATGCAAGTAAACACAACAGAGTGAAGATATTCTTACTTAAAAAGTAGCTTTTCTATAGGATTTTGAGGGATGAAATGAAAATTCCTGAAGTCCAGGTTGTGTTGACTGAAGATTTTCCCAGAGGTTGATAAATCAAATATATCTTCTCCAGGGTGGTAGTCAGGTATGGCATGAGTTACTACTGAAAACCTCTTTATAAATGCCCTGTAAAATTCAGAATTGCTTTTATGAATTTAAATATCCAGACGCTATCTGCAAGTTGAGACAGTTATTTTCAGATGATGAACACATCAGCCTTATGTGAAAGCTCAATTGTTCAGACAGCACTGTCCAAGAAAACCCACCCAACCTTAGAAGGCAATAAAAACGGTTCACATTAAACATACCAAGAACTGATGGAAGGAGATTAGAAAAAAAGGCTACGAAAGTGAAGAACTAGATTTAATTGGTTTAGGAGCTAGAAGGACCTGTGTTCTTCTGAGAGATCTTCATCTCCAGTGGTATTCTCCTCATTTTCTCCATCTGAAGAATCAGCTTCCTCTCCTTGTAGGTCTTCCTGCAACCGCTTTTCTAGTTCATCTACCCTGAAATAACAGCAGCAGCAGAACTTATCATCACCATTTCGTATTTACAACAGAAATCAACAAAATTGAAGCTCTGAATGTGAACCCAGTATGAACCCTAATGGGCCAGTAGCGCATTAGGTATGGCAAAAGCATGTGAGATATTTGTATAAAAGCTAAGCATCTTGTTATTCCAAGATACAAATTAGATGTTTCCCAAACCCTAACAAATTTCCAACAGCACAATTAATCACTAGTTTGTCAAAGACAAACACACTCAACCAACTTCTGACAGAATTTGCTGTAATTGCACAAAACTTTCAAACTTCTCGGGGTTTTTTTTTTAAATTTTGGGGCTTTGTTTGTTTCTTGTTGTGGGGTGTTTTTTTTTTTTCAGCATCATACTAGTATTTTATTTGTTAAATAGTATTAGTTATAGGAGCATTTGCTACTCCATAGTCATAGTTCAGATTCTTAGTCATAGGGTCAGATTCTTTAATAAAAACAGTTAATCACACACATATATACCCATCACCACCACCTGCCATTAGTGGTATTAGGCACATTACACTTTCTACCCAAAAGATCTCTTGCAGGAACACTCATTAGCTCTGTTCAGTGAACAGTAGCTACTCAAGATACCAAGAGTCTATACACCTTTGGAAAACACAACTAAATTACAAATGCCTTTGAAGAAATTAGTACAGTCAGTCTACATAAAATCCTTCTATTTCATGTCTGTGCAGCAGCTGCTAGCTGGCTCAGTGACCTACAATGAAGGCATCAGTAAATTTAGTCTGGCTTTTGAGGGGTAAGCAGATGTATAACAAATCACTCATTATTGCTTGGAAGGAGCACGTCATCCAGCTTTTACAGTTAAGCCACACTTGTAGGTCCCATCAGACGTATACTGGTGGTATTAGCAGGCAAAGCTTAGCCTGCTGCTACAAAAACTCCGTTAGTTTTGGGGAGGTAAGGTAATTCTGAGCTTCTACAACTCTGGCCCAAATTTTTCAAAGCAGCTTTAAGAAACAAACCTTTTTGATTCTTCTTTCTCCTTCAAGAGGTGTTCTAGGCTGTTCACATATGACACTTGGCTAACAACAGGAGGCCGAGACAACTGCAAATGAAATAAAAAAATTTAGAAAGTACCACAAGGTATCAATTCATTCTGTGTTAGACAATAAACATGATCAAAACAGAAGCCTCCAATTTTAATGACATCTTACTTGAAGATAAAAACTCAAAGAAGTTTTTCATGAGGTCCTAAAAACAGCAGAATTAACAGTTTAGGTTTCTTGGTCCCCTGACAATTATCAAGTCTCTCTCAGTGATTAAACTGTGTTTCACAATGGAACAGAAAAGCAAGTCCTGCCTCTCTCCCTGTGACTGACCTCCAGCTAACCTTCACAAGGAATACCAGCATCAGAAGCTTTTCACACCTTTCATCTCACTGCTTTATTATCATTCACCAAGACCCTGAGAATCCCCGTTCTTGTGCATGAGACAAAAAAACTCCAAAAATGATTCAGTACCTTTGTTACTTTCAGAAGTCCCTAGAGGGCAAAGCACCAGCGTTGGCTAAATCATCACCAAAAATCAGACAAAACAAAGTTTCCTAAATCCTAAAACAAACCCAAATCAAGCAGCTAATAAATAGAATTAAAAAACAAAACAACACACAAAGAAAGTCTTAACCACTAACAAAATTAGTATGGTTTTCAGTAGCCAGTGTTTTATTCAGTAGCAGACAATACAGACTTTAAGTCTTCTATGGCCATGATTTGGTTCTTTGGACAACCATTCTGACAACACCTTCTTAAATTGGTAGCCTCTTACCAGTTACAAAGCTTCTTCCTATGAGCTCATTCATTTTAGGAGAACACAATTCAATAACAGCATTCCCTCTCAACTGGGGATTTTCTATTACTCGAAGGCAACAAAAGCTAGTGTCACCTGCTAATAAAAAAAAGCCACTTAATACAGCACGTACTTTGGTATTTGAAAATAGCTTTCATACATAACAAGCAGCATGTCTTTGCGTGGGAAATCTTGTGGGAAAGCTGAAGTCCTCTAACCTTACTTTCTATCTGGTTAATACGTCTAAAATGACTGGTGAACAACTGAGAAATCAAGATTTTATTCCAATGTGCACATGTGCCCCTTTTTACAAGGCAAGGGAAGAACGTTAGTATATGCCAAACCCATGGTCATGGAAATTTTGGGACAGTTCTTAACTGTGCTGTCTTACTTGGCCATTAATTATGCAGAAACAGGATAGGCCAACTGCTGTGTTCACATATATGTTTCACAAACATCTGATCTAGTCTCCATCTGTTTATCAGTATTAACCATTAATTATGTGGACATGTTGGCTGATACGGTGGAATATGCATGTAGCCACAGAATTCTGATCTATGACATGCTTGCTTAATGAATTATAAGGCCAGTTAAAATAATTATGGCTGTTCAACATCTGCCTACAGAAACAGTACCTAGTAAACAAATATAATCGTAGAATAGTTAAGGTTGGAAAGGACCTTAAGATCACCTAGTTCCAACCCCTCTGCCACGGGCAAGGGCACCTCACACTGGACAAGATTGCTCAAGGCTCTGCCCAACCTAGCCTTGAACACTGCTGTGGATGGGGCAGCCACAACTTCTTTGGGAAGCCACAACTTCCTCAGGCAGCCTGTTCCAGTGCCTCACCACTCTCACAGTAAAGAATTTCTTTCTTCTACCCAATCTAAATCTCCCTCCATTTTTAAAATTTAAGTAAACCACTTCAGAATTTTAAAAACAGGAGAGGAAGGCAGTATTTATACAGATATTCTGCTATTTGTTTTCTACTCTAGAAAATAGTGGTGGGCTGACGCCAGCCAGTAGCTCAGCACCACACAGCTTGCTCCTTTCCCCACCCAGTGGTGCAGGAGAATGAGTAAGAGCAAAAGCAAGAAAACTCCTGGGTTAAGACAAAGTTTAATAAGTGAAGAAAAAGAGTATAAGCAGGGAAAAATAAAATAATACAAAGGCAATCACTCAGCACATCCCACAAGCAGAAGGATGCCCAGCTCTGAATAATGGCTATGTGCCCGACCAGCTCTTCCTGGTTTGTTTTTATTGCTGAGCATGACACTGTGTGGCATGGAATACATACATCCCTTTCCTCAGCTGTCCGGGCTCTGCTCCCTCCTAACTCTTCGACCACTCCAGCCTACTCACTGCAGAGGCAGAGTGGGAAGAAGGGAAAGCCTCTATGCTGCACAAATACTGCTCCACAGCAGTCAGAACACTGGTTTCTCATCAACAGCATTTTTGTCCAAAACACACAGCACCATACAGCTGCTCTAAACAAAATTAACCCCAACCCTGCCACATTCAGTACTAAATCTTTTATTTAAACACAGCCATTTCCCACCTGTACCAACTTTGTCAGGAACGCCACACACAGTCCTACTGCAGTACTTTCCTAATTAAAACATTATTTTACAGTAAAACTCCAAACCCACTATTTGACAAGGTGCTATCTGAACAAACAGGTTAAGTCTTAAAAACACAGATCAGTTCATCAGCAAAATATCCTGTAAGCTGTGAACCACTGGTCCTTGTGAGCAGAAGTCATTTGGCTTTTTGAAATACTAACATACTTCCAATACCCATGAAATTCAGCCTCAAAGAAAACATCACACTCGCAGATCAAGAACTTGCACACAGAGCTCTGACAATCACCGACTGGTCAAGGATATAGGACTGGAGTCTAGCACACAGGTCTCTCAATATTTAAATCAATTTCCTCTAGTTAATCTCAACTCAAAAATCCACACTTCTAAATGTAGCCTCCTGCCTTTTTTTTTTTTTTAGAGGGAAAAGCAAAAACAGAAGTCCTAAAACCCACTGGACGGCATACAGGTAATGTAATCTGGCTGCACAAACCATCTTTCAGCCATTCCAAGGACATACATAGTAATGAACTCTCCCTTTCTTTGACTACATTGCACTGTGCAGCATAGGACCCTTCAGCTGAGTAACCAGTTTTACAGGCAAGTAACTCCAATTTTCCATGCATTATGAATAAAGGAGAAAAAAAAAAAAATCACTAAAAAATACAACAGAACAAATCTGATGCAATGCTTTCTTGGGGATTTGTTTGGGTTTTTTTTTAGCCACTTACATGAAGCTTCAGTAATGGACTCATATTGACCGGAGAAAAACTGTCAGAAGATTCTTCCAGGTTACCTGCCTGTGGCTTGGAACTTGAAAAGAGGATTTCTTGCAGTGGCACAAGTTCTTCATCATCATCGTCATCTAGATTGCATTCCAAACTTTCATCTTCGCTGTCAAAGCTGCTTTTTGATTTTCCACTCAGCTTGGACTTGGACTTACAGGTGCTTTCAACTTTTAAATCCCTCGAGGGTTGTGAAGACTTATAGCCACTGTCCATGGGCCCTTCCTTAAAAGACAATGAATGGGGAACACTTTTACCAGTACCTTTGGAGACTGCCAGTTTCCCAGATCCTTCCACTGAACCAGAACCACTTTCGGAAGTCTCATCTTTTGTTTGTGAAAACCTGTTGCTGGATTGAATACCATAAGCACATCTTTCTGTTATTTTCCCATCTTGCTCTTTCTTAGCATCCAATACCTGAGATAAGCCAGTGTTCTGGGGATGAGATTTCACCCCTTTTGTATGTGTTAAGTGATGGAGAGAAGGCAACACAGCACTTTTTTCCTGAGAAAAAGGAGGGGACTTTTCCAAGAAAAAGCATGAGTTAGCCACCTGTAATTGATTCTCTTTGGTATCCACAACTGAAATGTGGTTATTCTTACCAGGATTGTGTGCAGAATATGAAGATGACAAACCAACAGAGGAGCAGTTATTTTTCTCATTTTCATGGCTTGAGTTGAGGTATTCCTCTGGGAGAGAAGAATCATGTCTAGGTAGAGCAGCAGCCTCCATCAGCTGCAGAACACCACCACAAGTAGACTTTAAAAGGATATTTTTAACAAAGTGAGACTTTCTATTTTTGCATTTTGCAGGTGATCTACTAAAAGCAGGTTCATTCAAACTTGATACTTCAGACCGATTTGAACTGTCTGCATCCACACTCATGGCAGCACGTTTTCTTTTCCCAGGAAAGTCTATTTGTTTTGATCGCCCAGAAGACATCTTAGTTCTAAGGCAGCATGAAGGAACAGACTGGGTCTTCTGCACACCAGCAGCCATCTCAGATGATGTTCTCAGTGCATTTGAAGAAGATGCCTCATGTCTGTAGACCCGCTTTGGCTTTGGTTGAGATGGGTCATCTAAAAAGTGTTTTAAGAAGGTAAACCACTGTTGTCATGTTTAAAAAAATAATTACAACCTCCAAAAAAACATCTTACCCTTAAAAAATAACTGGTTTTAAATCAACTATGACTGATTTTTTTTTTTATCAGAAAAAATACTTCCATTCTGCTTGAACACAGCAGACCACAGTTAAGATTTAGTTGATACTTTACTGTTACGTTATTGTACGTTATTATGTTATTGTAACTAACTTGTAAATGAAATTAAATCCTTTTATTTTAAAGCAACTGAGTAGCCACTGTACGACACTTTTCTTATATACTAGAATCAGTCAGTCTTTGGAAACAGACGATAGCCCAGTTGAGGTATGCGACTGGAAGAAAACGTCTGTAATTATGTATTATGTTTATAAGGAATGAACAGTACAAAAAGTATTCTGGGATAATTTTAACAGCAGTCACAAAAAAAAGCGTTCAGAATACAAAGAAATCTGTTTTGAGGCTATTATTCCATGGCACCAGAGCCCACCACCTTCATCATGTTTTTCTGCTTCCTGTCTTAAGCTGGCATCAGCCCTTAGCCACTTCACGCCAAGCTACTTCATAGAGCTGATGTGGTTTAGAACTTCCCAACTCAATTTTCAGCCAGATCACCTCCTCCCACCGCTGGCCAAATCCCAGTGGCAGCATAGGTGGAAACTGAAGCAGAGCAGCATTGCTCCCCTCCACCTTTTTAAAATCCTCCTACTGACCAAGCCTAAGTTTCTATTCATGTGAGCTTTTTCTATTCAGTTGCACGTACTGTAGAATAAAATTACATGGTAAAAAAACACACAACAAGCAACAAGAATACCAGCTAAATTTTAGTGCTTGGTTCAACAAGAATGTTCCTCCTGGATTAAGCTGAAATTTGTTAACCACTACAGGGAATGTGGATTTTCCAAAATACAAGAGAAACTGTAAAAATAGTCAGGTACTAAGGGCTTAAAACAAAGAAATATCATGACTTCTAATTAAGTTAGAAATAATCTGTTTTCACTAAAACCCCAAATTAACACCTTTTCAGACTTGCCATGTATTGGAAATAATCTTGACAATACAACAGCATTTTATTTTTTTTTTTAAGAGAGAGAAAACAGAAAAACATAACTCCAAGAAAAAATGCCAATAAACACAGACACTAAGTGATGAACCTGATTGTTTCATTAAGTCCATATTATCAACACTGCTTCTACCTGAGGCAATCTTCCTTGAACCAGAATGCAGTATTTTTCTTAAAGGAAATCCATTTCCCTAAAAACAAAGATGGAGAACATAGAAAAGTTAACTGAGTACTTTTTAAAACCAGGATGTTGACATCTTGAGCCAAGTGTTAAATCCAGCACAGCCGCAGTTCCACACACTCCCAGAAACATGGCAACATACTTCATTTCAAAACTTAAAACACAATGCAAAGATCTCAACACAAGGACTCTCCACAACCCAAATTGTGTATCTTTTCCTTCAGATTGGCCTATGGTTCTATCTCTCTCCACATTCAGGGCCATCAGCAAGCCTGGGTTATATGGCAACATACCCTATGTGGCTTTCCTCAAACAAGTCATTAGGAACTTAAAAACCAAACTGACAGAAAGCACAGACAAGCAAATACAGAGGAAGGGCTGCTAAGGAGAAAATGAAACACAAACTAAATCTTTCTTTCTGCTCCATTCATATTGCATTATAGAATCACAGAATGGGTTGGGTTGGAAAGGATCATCTAGTTCCAACCCCCCTGCCACAGCCAGGGACAGCTCACACTAGACCATGTCGCCCAAGGATCTGTCCAACCTGGTCTTGAACACTGCCAGGGATGGAGCATTCACCACTTTTTTGGCAGCCTATTCCTTATATCTAACCTGAGCTTCCTCTGTTTAAGTTTAAATCCATTACCCCTTGTCCTGTCACTACAGTCCCTGATGAAGAGTCCCTCTCCAGCACCCTTGTAGGCCCCCTTCAGATACCGGAAGGCTGCTACGAGGTCCCCAAATGCGTTCTCTATATGACACTGTTAGAAAACATAAGGTTGTAAGACATTTAAGATAAAGACATTTTTTCTATAAAATACATTTTAAAGTTACAATTTCCATGCTCACATCTAATCCAGAGTATCTCCCCTGCTTTTAAACCAGGATTTCTCATTTATTGTAAAATAGTTAAGAACCAGCTTACCCAAGCATGACCTAAAGATCAAGAAGGAACAGCAAAGAGCATAAACTTTTTTACAGCTGAAAAAGGCAGTACTAGCAACCCTATCCTGATAGGATAAAAATCACTGTTTTCCACTTTTAATGACCCTTTTAAACACACCTGATGTGATACGCTTGTTCCTGAGAATGACTTCCTTTCTATGCAGAGAGCTCCCAGTGACATCGTGACTTCAGAGTCATTTGGTGTGCAGGGCAGTTTCCTGGGAAGCCCTGAGGTTTGGCGCAGAGCTGTGCTGTTCACAGTGCCATTGTTTCTATCACAGGCTTGAGTATCAGCTTCTGGTGATGAAACTCGTTTGTCAGAGTCTGAACTTGTGTCTTCTAGATCCATACAGTCAGTTTTCTGTTCCCAACAATTTCCACAAGACAATGGTGCTCTTGTTACTCCTAGACACTTCTCATTTCTTCCCTGATCTGACTTGACAGTTTTATCCCTTTTCACCACGAAATGGCTGGTTTGAGACCCTGGATTAACAAGGAGTTTTTTAATCACAACTTTTGGGTACAACGAACCCAGTGCCTTGCATGCTCTGCCATTCTCTGAAACATTTGCACTGTCTTTTTTCTCTTTAATTC
The DNA here is from genome assembly GCF_033815535.1 of Pezoporus flaviventris. Classification (NCBI taxonomy): domain Eukaryota; kingdom Metazoa; phylum Chordata; class Aves; order Psittaciformes; family Psittacidae; genus Pezoporus; species Pezoporus flaviventris. Next base: position 10,593,617 of record NW_026892577.1, on the reverse strand, counting down.
TCCTCCGAAAGGCATCTAACACAGGACTTGTGTTTCGTGTTCGGTCTGGCATCTTTTTTCTTCTGACCTTTTTTGGAGAAGACACTTTCTTTTCAAAATGCTCAGCACACAAAGCTGCATCTTTTACATTTCCACTGTCTGGTGAGCACAATACAGTTCTGTCTTTATGGACAAGGTCTAAGAGAGAAAAGACAAGACAAATTATTCACAATCGCAATACTGGGGTGGGGGGGAGGAAGTCTTATTGGACTGTATTACTTGCTATTTTATCTCTCTCAAACCTGCAATTCTAAATTAATTTTCTTAATCATTTAGTTTTGCTAGTGCCATGCAATTTATTTCGTATCAAAGAACTGCATGATCTATGTCACATCTTCAGTTGTTAGAAACAGTCTAGCTCAAGCCTGAGACAGTAACTTATTAAATAATTACATCATTAAATAAATTCATTTTATTAGGAAATTAACGGGTTTAAAATGAATTATTAGAAAAAAATTCAATGTGCACATATTGACATGGCTGGCAAGCTATACTCCTTACATTGCTGCTCCAATTTGGAATGAGATTAAACTATACTTCTGCACACTTGGATAACAAAACCTCACATAATAGCCTCTGTTTTAAAAAAAACATACTTACCTTGGTTTAAAATGGGTTTGAAGAACTCTGTAATGGTCTGGTTTCTAAAGAGAAAACAAAACTATCATTTTAAAAGAACAAAATCTAAACACCCATACAGTGAATACTGACAAAATTAAAATGCTGCAATTTATTTCTACAGATTTGATTTTAATGCCAGCAGCTCCTGTTCTGGATAGATCAGAGAAAGCATCAGCATCCTCATCACCTTCTAAGCTTGTTCTGCTTGGCTAATGAAGCCAACCTGTCAGTTCCTCATTCAAACCGTTTCCTTTATCATCCTAGTAAGTCTTAACCACCCCTCCAGCTTAAATTAAGCTTTCTTAAATGGGACTGACCTCATTTATATCCAGTATGTCACAGGAAACCTCACCAGTCACTTGCGTGATGGTTTTGACTGCCTCCCCATCTCCACTGTCAACACTTCGAGCTGGTAACTCCTACTGGTTGTTTCTCAAGGTGTAATAGTGGTAAGCAGCCTTATCAATACCATCAGTGACCAAACCCTCTTTAATGCATTATTAGTTGCCATCAAGTCTAACCATATAGTTCTACCTGCAAGTTATACCCTGTTGTCCAAAAGCCTTTGTTTTTTTTCCACACATCTGGTGCCAGGCTCGGATGGAAATCCCTACCTGCACCATTACCAGACTCCTCAGCAAGAACGTGTACCAGCACTGCCCCTTAACAAAGTACATGTTAGCAGCCTCCCTCTCAGCACACACATTAAGGGCACCTTCTGACTTCCAACAGAAACTACAGTCTACAACCATCTTACTTTTATACATACACAACATAAGTAATAGCTTTAAATTAGAAGTATTTTCTCCGGCAAGAGGTAAGTGGGATGTGAGAACATGAAGACATTTCTCTGTGAGAGAATGCACTTCTAAAAATGGGCATTGTACGTTACTCAGAAATCTTACCATTAAAATGCAGCATGAACTCTGAAGTTGCTAAACTTTATCTTCTCCCACATAGCAAGGAAGTTCATTAAAAACTTCAAGGTTATACTTAAGCCTGTTTTGGAAGTGTCTTTTCCAGTTAAAGGTATGATAAATCAAGAATAATACAGATTTAAGAACTTTTTCCATCTTTTGTAATATTTGTGCCTTCCAAAACAAAGATCTATCGTTACTGTCTATGTAACGGTGATTACAAAGGCAAAACTTACTTATGTCAGATTCTAAGCGCCCCTAAGTGACTGCTTTCACAGAATTGGTAATAATTTCTGAAGTTCAGACCAGAAGAACCCACTGCTTCAACTGTTCAAACTAAACTTGGATTTCATTTTCAATCCTTCCCTAAGCTTGTTACTTTCACTTTCACATTTCCTAACATGGCTACTGCATTTTTAGCACCTGCCCAAATACAAAAAGCTGTTCATGATGCATTGATACTTCTTTAATCAGGCTACTGGCAAGCACTGATGTTGAGAATACTGTAACTCAATGAAAAAACATCTGTAATTGGAACACGTGTCCCTTCATCTTACCAAAGAGAACAGAAAAACTACTTATCTTCAACCTGTCCCAACTTAATCTGATGCCTGTTCTTCCCATATGCCGAAGCACCAGCATCCTCCAATTTCAGTTCAACAGAAGAATCAAAAGGCTGAATTGCAGGTTTATTTGCTATTACTGCTGTTGCTGACTGATTAGTCTCCCTGTTATTACCACCTCTGACACCCTGACCTCACCTTCTCACAGCAAGGCTCTTTCAGTCTTGCATTCCTCAGGACACTCCTCTGATGCTTACTTGTGACTGCTCTCACATCTGCAAAACCATGCCATGCCACAGCTTTCTACATTGCACATCTTTCCAAAACTCTTCCATTTTCCTAATTAAGCAACTGTACTTCTCCCTTCTAGGTTAAAGCCCCATCTGCAATACCAAACACTGCTGGCAGTCCAAATCTCACCTTTGGTTACCTCTCAGATTCCTCTCCGAAGAAGAGGAATCTTCTTCTTTTGGTTTCTCTTGAAGAAAAAACAAAACCAAAGCTTTCAGCTACCTTCTTCCTTCTTTGCACAGCCACCGATTTTGAAGGACTGCTAATGTCCCTCCCACATCCACTACCTCATTGTTGTCTGGCATTCTAATGCAAGAGCTTTCTAACAAAATTAACATTTCTTCCATAATTATACAAAGCCTTGTATAAGGTAACTGAGAGGATGGAGACACTGATGCTAAAAGGGTTTTTTTTGTACCCTTCCTGGGATAGGTTTAACTTGACTGAAGAGTGATTTGTCTTACATTATTTGTTTTAAAGTGCTTATCTATTGACATTTTCTGCTTTGCATTTGTAATTCTGCTTCTGGGGAGTGCAAGGGATAGGAACTATCCAGCTAAAGCAAAATATTTTCTCGAGTGCTGTACTGAATCTCAGACAAGGAAGTGGACTAGAAAAATCAAACAAAGACAAAGAAAAAAAGCAAGCAAGTATGCAATAAAATACAAGAAGGAACATGAGAGTACTGGGCTTTCCAACCTGTTCTTCATATATATTAAAGTACAAACAGAACTGTGATTTTCGTGTGAACAGGACCATAACTGTTCACAAACTATTCATGAAAGAATTTCCACTCTTGTTTCAATAAAAGGTCAAATTATTAGCCCTAAAAGAATGAAGAACTGCTGAAGCAACAACAATTACCGGGTTTCACTCTTTTTAACCTGACACGAAAGTCACAGTTGTTTCATATATCTTTGTCAACCACTACATAGCTCTGGTTAGCACTTTTTAGCAAAATAAATAAATTCAGCAAAAGATATTCATCCCCACTAAAAACTGGTGAACTGTTTTTTTGTGAAATCTCATTTTCAGTGAGACACCAGGGACACTTAAAAAACACAGAGAAGAAAAGGCAAAACCCATAAATATGATCTCACTTGAGGAAAAAAAAGAAAAAGCTACCTAGCTGGGAGATGGCAGGATCCTTCCAGATCTTTCAAAATTGAGGGCACAACCTGCATGAAAGAGGGAGGGAGGAAATTTTTCCACTTGTGTAAAGAGAGAAATCCCTGAGTATAAAATCATAGAATGGTTAGATTTGAAAAGGACCTGAAGAACATTTAGTTCCAACCCCCCTGCCATAGGTAGGAGCACATCGCACTAAACTATGTCACCCATGGCTCCGTCCAATTCAGCCTTGAACACTGCAGGGGTGGAGCATTCACAACTTCCTTAGGCAACCCATTCCAGTTTCTCACCACCCTCACTGTAAAGAGCTTTCTTGTATCTAACCTGAACTTCCCCTACTTTAGTTTGAGCCCATCACCCCTTGTCCTATTGCTACAGTCCCTAATGAAGAGTCCTTCTCCAGCATCCTTGTATACTTTAATAGTAATTAGTATTTACACCCATATCAGTGATTATCTCTGCTTGGATAAAACCTCTACTTTTAAAAACCTGTGCTAGAAACACTAAAACAGCTCAGAGAAAGCAAAGGCAAGCAACAAAGAAATGAACTACTAAATGTTGCTACATCTTTGATGAAATGGAGCATCTTGAAAAGCATCACAGAATTAAAAACCAACAAACCAAAACAACCAAAGACAAAAACAACAAAACAACTCAGAACAGAAAGTCACACACAAAACCACAGTCTTTCAGACCACAAGACTCTTATACAACCACAGCAAAACTAAAGATTAGTTCCACTTCCTCGGGTGAGAAACAACACAGAAGAGGAGCTGAACTTCCACCTTCCTTCAAATGTCAGTGCTATCAAAAAAGAGCATCAGCTGAAATGAATAAAACACCGCTAATGGCATAAGAAAATTATGACACTGCCTCCCACTGCCTTCACTGGTGACCTTTGACCTTGTCCTCTAGCATTGTTATCAGTACAGTTCACAGCTGGAACCAGTTTGAAATCTGAATCAGTGACAACTTAAGTTCCCTCTTTAAAGCGGAACTGCTGAAACTTGCCGAGATCCACAGCAGACTGCTAACAAACACCGACAAGTAAGACAGGAAGATGTATACTACACATATTTTGAAACATGTGCGGAAGATGTCTGTCAGTACTCTGCCAGACAGGGATTTTTTTCAGTTTCTCTGCATGCTGCAGGCCGCCTGGCTATCAGACCCCTTTCATCTCGGCCAACAAACTACCGGCACCACCTAAAAACAAGGGCAACCACCTCAGGGATATAACAGTCAGCCGCGCACTAACGGAGGAGGAGGGCACCAGCCGTCCCGCGGCTGGCACACCACCGTGCTCCCTGACAGTCTTACACCCCACCTGCCAGGCTTGGCCGGGACTGAAAGGCTGGAGCAGGGAGCTCCTCCACCGCCAGCAACGCGCCCCGGACCCCGACCGTAACACCCCCGCCGACTCCGCGGGGCACGCCGGGAGCCCCCCCGGAGGGGCGCCCCCTGCTGGAGGCGCGGGGCACGCCGGGAGCTCCCCTCGCGCTCCGGCCGGCGAGGTGCACGCCGGGAGCCCAGCGGCATCCCGCTGGGCGGGCACGTTATTTGCCTCCGGCCGCGGTACCTGTCGGCGGCCGCCACCGCCTCCCGCCGTCCCGCCCGCCCCTCAGCCGCTCCCCGCCGCTACCTTAAATCTTGAGACGTCTCTCTGGTCGCGGCCTCTGGCGTAAAATGGCGTCGGGACTTGATGACGGGCACGCCCACACCGAGCGGCCAGGTCATGACGCGGGTCGCCCAGCTGGCCCCGCGGAGCTCAGAGGAACGCCGAGACCGACGGCTTCCAGCACCATAGCAAAGCCCGGCGGCCGGAGCGACCCTCACCTCCGGGGGCTGCACCGGAAGGCGGCCGCTGTGGCCGTTTTTTTGCGGTGGCTTTTTTTTCCTCCCCCGAGCTCCGTCGCTGATTGGCTGAGCGGCTGAAGGAGTCTAGCCTCCCATTGGTTCTTTCTCCCCGGGGGGGCGGGACCGGTGGACGGGGCGCGGCCGTGATTGGTCTCGAGGAGAGCGGGAGGTGGGAACGTCCTTCTGCGGCCGGTAGAGCAACGGCTCTTTGGCGCCTTGGTCTTGTGCCGCTCGCCCCCTCCCACCCCATTCGCGCTCTCTGATTGGTGAGTGAGGGGTGGGCCCCACCCCGCGCCCGACCGTGAGGCACCGCCCGGGTCCCTTATGGGCGCGGCTGAGCCGCTCCACCGAGACCAACGGACTGGGGCGGTCGGGCCTGAGCTAGACGCGACCCGGGCAGCCTCGCGTCAGGGAGGGGATTCCTCCACGAGCAGAGGTGTCCTGTGAGGAGAGCGGCCTGGGACAGGCAGCGGGCTGCAGGCTGTGGAGCTTGTGGTACAGGTGTGAGGAAATCCGGAGCGCGCATCCGTCACCGTGGCCGCTTGATAAAGTTGCATCTTTGCAAAGTTAAGGAAGGAGTAACTTGCCTGAAATCACCCACATTGCCACCAAAACAGCACGCAGACCTGTGCCTTCCTACTCAGTCTGCTGCACAAACTGCATACCTTAGGTTAACCCCCGCACAAAACATATCCTTTGTGCAATTGCGCTGTGTGCTTCCACTGTTGTGTCTCAAACATTGTGCTCCCGGGTCAAAAACTTGGACTAGACAACCTGAAGAACCAGGTCTGCAAGTTTAGAGCACCTCAGTACTGCTACCCACAATGTGCTGTGCATACTTGGGTAATTAGTCGCCTAAAACTTAGCGGTATCAGAATGTGTCCACACTAGCTGCTGTAACAGTTAAAAGCAGACTCTGTACACAGATAGAAGCTACATCCTGCCCTTGGTCTGCAGAAATAAAGAGATAACACAACAGTGCCCTGAAAGTTATCTGGGACAGTTTATGCTACAACAGGTTTTGTTGGGGTTTGGCAAGGATTTTGTTTGAAGCTTTGCATAGCACTTTGCCTAAGACCAAGGCCACTCTTCTGATGTTTTACCTGGACCCAGAAACACCAGGAGCTAATTCACTCAAAGGGAAAGGACTGACTCATCTGGTGTCTCTCTCTGTGCCATACCGGTGGTAGGCTGGCTAGGGAAAGTCTGCAAAGCAGAAGTGACAGCAATACAAAACTGAAAGCACAAGTGAAAATAGGAAATAGCTATTTTAGCACATGAAGTGTCCAAGTCTGATGTACTTTGCACCGCAAACCACCTCCTTTCATCCTGCCCTATTTCTCAGTCTGTTTGTCAAAAGCTGTCATCTCTGTAGTTTATGATGTCTTAAACCCAACCTCAAGAGTACAACATCGCCTGCTATCACATCATGTACCTTTCATCTTTCTTGCTTTAACCCATCTTGCACACATTCTGTCCTCAGCTGCAAGCTCTCTGCACCAGGGACAGTCTCTGACCCTTAGGTTTGTAAGAAACCTGCCAGGGGAGGATCTCACTGCTTGAGAACACACCTCAAAACCCACCACCCACCAAGCATAAATATGGACAGCAGTTGTGTAACTTCCTTGAATAACAATGAAGAACAGTTGGACTTGCTGTCACATAGATTTGCTTGAAAAGACACAAGTGTGCAGTTGAATTACTGTAAGTGTTAAAGCAAAGTTTCATGCCCAGGGTCAGCCAGAAATTCCAGACATTGCTATGTCACATTGAAGGAGCACATGAAATGTAAGTAATAGAAACATGTGCTTTACCTTTCAGTTAAGGTTTTAACACTTCAATTTCAATAGACCTAGAGGCATTTTTACAGTTATGTGACCTGGAGATGTAAACAGTTACAAAGGACAACAAAAGCGTCAGATACAGAATGCATTGGTAAGTTTGCAGAAAATGCAGACACCAGGCAGCTTCAACAGAAACGCCAGTTCCAGCACTGTTGATGTCAAGATGAAGTAGTTGGAGCAGACAGCAAGGGTAAAAAAGTAGTAATTACCTAAGTAATAATTTGGTTGTAATAACCTGCTTATGGTAAGTGACTGAAATACATCACTGCAGAAGGTAAGGTATTGTGGCACTGAGGTCTGTGGGGAAAGTAAGAAAAAGGTGCAACAACTGTAATGGTATCATCTTGTTTGTGGTTTGATTTCTCCCACCCCTACACCTCCCAGCAGGATTGTTGTGTGCACATACTACTGTTTAAATTAATGCATGCCCTACAGCAGTCCCTAATTACAAATAAATAGGCAACAGGAATCAATAGGCCCAGAAGTATAACTATCAGTAAGTAATCATATCTCTCAAACTACTTTTTGAAGTGATTTTAATTAGAATAATTCCTATCACTACAGATACCAATTATGCCCAAGAAAGAGGAAATCTTACTTTCCCTGGCAATTTGGAAGCACTCCACTGCTTATTATCCCCTTCGTCAAAATGAAGCAAAAGTTAGAAGACACTTACCTCATGCTTTGCTTCAAAGAGGTTGGAAAACCATTTGCCTCCTGCTCAATTCTATGCTACTGATTTTCAGTCATAACAGTCTTTCCATTGCACAGTCTGAATACCCACAAATAACCAGAAACTTGGAAAAAAATACAAATCTGGGAAACTTGATACAGTTTTCCAAGTAGATCTGGAATTATGCTTGGGATTTTATGCAAGTCATTCTTTGCTATTTATTTCATATGTTCCTTAATTGCCTTCCAGAATGACTCATACTTTCACTTTCAAGCAAATGCAGGAAGCATCCCAGAGTGCAGAGCTTTTAAGCAATATCCACTGGGAAACGGGTTGCCCACAGCACAGCTACAGCATGATGAAGAGCTGTGATTTGGCCACAGCCCATCTGAAACTTATCAGTCACCACCATGTAATCTTTATTATAATAATTAAGTGTTTTAAATGGAGTTAAAAGCCCCAAATCTGAAAGGGCATATAGGCTTTTGTCAAAGAAAAGAAGCAAAATCAAAGCACCATTTCTAAGAAATTGTCTTTAGGCTTTTGAAAGCACAGCTGGACTTCAGGATTGTCCAGTTTTCATCTAAATACATCACTACTTTCAGCTTTTCTTCTAGAAGACCACCATTACTGCAGAATTACTGTACTTTAAAAGCAAAGGATTTCTGAGGTCTTGAAATGGCAGCTGAAATTATACCGGAAAATTAACCCGATGAACAAAAAACCCAACACATCAGTTTCCTGAACCGTTTTGGTTTGCTTTCAATTTCAGGAGCCCGAGAGATAGTTAATACCTCAGATTTGATTTTAGGAGAGGAAGAAGGTTGTTCCTTCCCCCTGTAGATCCCTCACCCAAGGGGTTCTGTGGAGATAATAGATACCTGATCTTCTGGCAGAAATGACCTTCTTAGACACACACTCCAGTTTCCATCCCTCCCAGCGACTGCAGCCACCGCCTGTGTTAGTCTTTTCTGCCCTGGTGCAAAGGAACAACCGGAGTGGCCGTGCACGGCTGATGCACAAAACACCAGCAGATCAGTCATGGAGAAGTATGCTTGGGTATATGGGACATCAGACACTCACAGCTATGAGACCACCCTCAGCTGCCAGAAGAGGCTATAACCTGTGTTCAACCATTAACTCAAACTTCTTCTTCAAACAAGTCGTGATAAGAATACAGTTTTCCACGGGGTGATTTGTAGCCCTGGCCTAAACAAAGGAGTCACACAGCATATGACACACAGGACATTGCCCATGGATGGCCATCATAAGCCATGAACCTCCATCCACTTTATAACATGACAGTTGCAAAGCGCCAGATCAAATACCCTGACCACATTTTTTTTTAAGTTCTAGGGACCTCCTATCTCATAATGTCTGTTCATTTCCACAGCACAGCAAAAGTGTAAGCCGTTCAAAATCATTGACCTTGTGCTACCTGAAGAGAATCAGAGTGAAAATAGAAGATAGTTTTTTGAAGTGGCAGAGGACTGTGAAACTCCCCTAGAACATTAAGTACAAGAACAGAAGCAACACAAGTAAATGAGGCTGCAAAAGGAAGATTTGTCTAAGGAACCACAGGGAGTGACAGGTAAGGGCAAAGACAGGTATCAAAAGTTTTCTCCCCTTGGAGTTTAAGAGTTGTAAATTGCCTTTTCCCTGAGACAGGATCAAGTTAGTGGAGAAACAGATCAGCCAATATTTGTTTAGCATTCATTTTATTAAGTTGTTTTAGTAGACTTATTAATAGCAGATCACTCTCCAGACAGTAAATTTAATTATTCTTCATGATTCACACACATGCAAACACCCTTCATTACCAAGAAGGGAAGGAGAAGCTGACCAGAATGGTTTTCTCAGATACAGAGGCTCATACTCAATGAGCCAGGATCAATGCTCAGGAAGTCCATCTGTTTCTGCAGATGCACATGTAATCCTGTAATCATTGTCAGCATCTAACCACCACCCTCTTCTTGGATGTGCCCCGGTTACAAAACCATTGTTGATGCATGTGTGCTGGTGGCCTTGTAGAGATTCATCTGACTATGTCCTAGGATCATCAGTTTCTGTGGATTCAGCAGGATCTCCCGGCTCTGGAGCTTACCACTTTTGCACATTGGGACACTTTTTTGAGACACTTTTGCACATTACCTCTCAGCATGTATTTTTCCTCTTTCCAGTTTCTTGCTTTCTGATAACTATTTCTCCATTCATATGCATCTAGATGTACCTGTAGAGCCTGTTCCAATTCACAAGGGGGATTTGAGACACAAATGCTCCAGGTACACTGTAGGCTGTTCCTCCTATGCACAGCACAGGCAGCTCTCTCCCACCAACCACTGTGAACACAGTTGGCCACAATCTGCAGCATAGATTCCCAAATCCATCTCCAAACCTGGATCTTCCAGAACACTGCTTCCCTACAAAGATTAGCATGCCACCACTCTGTTCATGCATGTTTTATTTCAGTAGCAGGAATTACTATGGGCTGTGTTGGCAATATAATAATGCACGCTGGGGGGAACCTCAGTTCCTCAGCACCCAAATGATTCTCATCCATCATTTTCTTTTATAGACATCTAAACAATTCGTTCCACATTGCATGGTGCATTTTCCTGCTTGTGATCCTCTTCTACCAAACATTTTTCCACCAATTATTTTCATTACACATGCTTTAATCATGCTTTCAAGCTATACCTAATGCTTAGCTACTAACAGTTCATGCTTTATATCCCAGACACTATCATCATATGCTACCACAGGTGTTGTACAGGTGTACAACATGTTGTACAGGTGATGTTTGATGGCTACAGCTAGTCTTACCTAGGTGTTTATTAGTCATGCTTTCAAGCTTCACCTTATTTCAGCTAACAGCTATAATGAGTTTTTCTGTCCTTCACAGCATTGCTTTGCTTTACTCATGCAATAGCAGAGATGGAAGTGCAGGAAGCGAAGACTGGCTTTGTCTCAGAATCCATTTATATATCATTTTATGTGGCAGATAAAAGGAAAGCTAGGAAGTAACAGAAAAAAAAGATGACATTTGAATGTGTATATGGCAAGGAATGGATAGAGACAGGAAAAGTTTAGAAGATTTTCCGTTGATTTTCCTGGGAGAACATAGATACTGCAAAAAGTTGTGGAGCTGGTGGAAGGGATAAAACCCACAGATGTGGGAGTGTTCTGATATAGGCAGCTATTACTTTTTGCACTGAAAATGTAAAGGGGACTACACCGGGTGCTACACTGTTTGTTTGTTTTTCAAGTAGAAAACCACTCGTTCATGGAAACAGAACAAGAATGTTTTCTTTAGATTTAGGCTGGCTTCCTCTGACTGAGCTGTATACCTGAGCATATAGCTAGAAGCATCATTACAGCTCACACAAGCATGTCTGAGCTAAGCCTGTGTAAACTCATCAAGTTGATGTACTACTTTTCCAGGCACCTCCACACCCAGCTTCCTCTCTCTGCCTGCCTCGGCTGCTCTGTTTCCTTCACTACCAATTTGCTGTGTGGTTTCAGCACAGCCACAAATTACAGTACAGTTCAGATACAGACATTCCCTGGCATTCCCAGTTTTCTTTTCTTCCATCTTTCTGGAGAACCTCTCCCTTTCCCACTAATTCCCAGGTGTTATCAGATCAGATGCTCAGCAAAATCCCTACTGAGCATTCCAGGAACTAATTTACACCTCCTTTACCAAGCAGACGCTAATATCTTGTCATGCAGCTCACGGAGGAGTAGACTGCATTTTCATTTAGGTGAACATCTGGAGAGAACATTTATGGTATCTGTTTCAACTGCAATTATAGTTTCATCAGTGGAGGGGTTTCGCATTTCATGATTGGGAAGTATCTGCTCCTCTTACAAAGCCTGTTTCACCTAGGGAATTGGCATCCCTAACCAGGAGCTCACCTAACACACTAGCTCCATCTTTTGACTGGACAAAGCATTGCACTGATGTGTCGAGAGGACGTGCAGAAAGTATCATCTGTCAGGGCTAAGTGTACGTCAATATTTCTACTAAATTAATACACATTTAATAATCACCTTTAACACACACTAACCAGTTTCCTGACATACATACCCAGTCCCACAATCATTTTCAAAGAAAACTTTGAATCGGTGTAGGTCAGTTAAGTTTCCCGTATTCTTCTCCTATACCCTACCTTTTAATTATTCAAGCCTTCCAGAATTGTGAGTGCCAAGACTCTCAAACTGCATAGACAAGAACCATATAACCACACACACAAAATTCCTCTGTCACCACCACTAGAAGTAGCCTGGTTTACATCTTAACCAAATTAAAAATGGAAGTGGCCTTCACCTTTGGCTTCTTCAGCAGGCATTTATCATGTTAACATTCACCAAAGCAAATTCCTGTCCTTGCTGATCCCTTTCTGTGCAGGCTGCCTCTTGGAGAAGAGCAGTGCTATAGTCTTGTAAACCTCCTGTTAATCGCTGATTGTTTCTGCAAAGATTAATCACACAAGGTCAAACAAAACCAAATAACATTGAGGGGCAGTCCTCAACTGCCACCAGTCAAGGGAAAGATGTTTTCTTCAACAGCTTATCAATGTTTCTCTGGCTTTTTTCTCCACAACATGAACACATTATTTTCAGTATAACATGCATAGAAATTTCAGTTGGTAAGTCCAGTTAGCTAATCAAGTTACCAGGTCCCTCTGCCCTTCCTCCACTCAATGTTCTGCTGTGACCAAACTCTTAAAAAAGTCTTTTCCAAAGACTGAGGGAATCCCTGCATTAGCCTCAAATATTTTTCTCTTGCAATCAGAGATCAAATGAAGCTGGAGGTTGTTCAGCCTTCAAAGTAATTAATTGGGAAATGCCTGCTGGGACAGGAGAACTGAGAGTCACAGCCTCCATCAAAAGTAAGCAGAGACAGGACATTTGATGTCTGGCCAAAATGAGCAAACACTGTTATATTTCAAAATCAAGACATGCACTCAGTCAGTGAAACCCCTTAAACTGACTTGCTGCTATTTTTATCCAAGTTCCATGTCTGTGAGTGAACAAATGGAAGGCCAGTATATCAAAAGTGGCAAGTACTAGCAAATCTTTTTTAAAGGACTTCTTCTTTAGTAACCAGCAATGTCTGCAGAACCAAGCATTTCACCTAGAAGAAGAAGAGTACTGCACAGTTGTTACTTCAGTGGGGAAGAAGCCTTGTGGATGGCGTCATCATGGCTTGGTATGAGAGGGACAGGCTTTGGAAAAGCAGGAAAGAGTTAGATGTCAACAGAAAAAAAGTTTAGGCCAACAAGCTGGGCTGTGAGATCTGTGCAGTTATCAAGTCTTGGTTTGGATTTTATTTCTGCTGCTATCACAAATAGGGCTGGGATATCAGCTGGTTTTCAGAAAACAGACATAATTACCCTAGTAGAACAATTAGTTAGGGGCACTTAAACTGGAAAAGTCAACACTTGCTTAGCACTTAGAGGTTGCATTTCCATTAATTCAGAGTCTGTCAGTGTTCTGAGTCTGAGCAAGCTTTGTGGACAGCCTGTGAAGGGACTGCTTCCTCCTACACCAGTTCTAAGAGCCATTTCTCAGCTACAAAATGCTACATCACAGTCCACCACATTCAGCCAAGGAAGGCTGACATTCAGATAGAAATGCAGAGATTCGTAGCAGCAATACTAATGTTGTTGCGAAGGAAAGCACCAGCAAAAGCTATTAATCAAGCAAGGGCTGGAAGAATGTCTTGTACTGACAACCAAGAACATGATCAACAGCGATCAAACTGAAACACTGATGGATGAGATGTTTGCATCATGAAACCTGTGCTCTGATATAGCCACAGCAGAAAGAACTTATCAGGAGACCTGTGCTCCAATAACAGAAGGATGGTGACAAGGTTGTGCCACTGCTTTCTGCAGTCCTAACAGGAAGGCAAACTCGCCGTAAGGATACTCAAAATGAAACAGAGACAATGGGCAGCCACCTTGTCTAAGAATATTGGAGAAAGAAGCAAGATTCTTAAGGGGAAAAAATTCATGGCAGTAACTTTCTGGCTTCTTAAGGGAGTATAAGAGCTTTCAAAAATTGGTTCAAGCCACCTCAAAAAGTAGATCTAGCATGATCAAGAGGAACCTAAAAGGTGGAGCAAGGATTTGGAGCCAGTATCTCATCCTTTGTGTGTTACATAAGTGATCCTTGTAAGCTTTGACATATGTCTTGGAGCCCATGAGTATGTGGGTGTGAAAATGTGAATGAAATGTGTGTCAATGAGTGAGTGAAATAAGTTTTCTTTAAACCAAACTTCCCATTTCATAAAGATTCCCACTAAATCTTATGACATGATTTTTTTTTTTTTTTACAGGCATAGGGCAGTGAGTGCAGCCTATGCCTCATCTTCCTGGAGTACGTTTTTCTACACCCCCCTAGTTTAGCACTCCAGCAAGCTCCCCCACACTGGCCTGTATCAGATAGCAGAGTCATAAGCCTTTTCGGATCTGAAGCCAAATCCCTGCTAGAAACGCAAAAAACTGGGCAGCACATAGGGTTGGCTAGAGCAATTTCCACCTAAGAAAGATCAGTTATTGCTACAGCACACCACTAATTGCTCTCCTCTGAATTCCCTCGAGTGATTCACAGCTTTCCTGAAGAGCAAAGTGCAAACCTGTGTGCAATGCTCCCACATTGACCCCATGTAGAGCTGAAGTATCTATCCCCATACCTGGAGGATAAACTGCCCCTCATACAGGAGGGGGGATTTCCCACCCCACATCCCTCTCTTCCCTCCCTCCCTCCAGTAGTGGTTTGCTATAACCTGCAGATCATTTCTGGCAGACCTGTTGCTGAATAGTAGTTCTCTAACTGACAGTCTGGCAGCTCATTCCTTTAACTCACTGCAATCCTCTGTACCATTCCTTATTCCATTCCTGAGACTTTCTCAAGATTACTTTTTCCAGCCCTGCTCTCCAGTGCTCACCATCCCTCCCAGATTCACAGTAGTTTAACAAACATGCTTCACAAAGTATACCTTTTACACCATTAAATAGACTGAATGAAAACACTGAATCCCCTCAGACACTGGGCAGGGTCCTGTAAAACTTTAGCCAATAAAGCCTTCTTTCCTTGCAGCAAGCCCTTAGAAACTCACCTGAGTACAAGTAAGCACAGTATTGATACAGATGGCCAGGAACTGGTGAAATTTATTCAAAACCCCTATATCAGTTTTGCAGACCACATGTCAAGGCAGACAGGTTCCTAAATGTATATGGTACGGGCTCACATAGGCAAATATACCTCATCAGATTCTGTTTTGCAGGGCTACATTGTTAGGGATTTCTCAGATGGGTAGTTTGAAGGTTGTTTCAGGTATGCTAGTTGGAGTCACCCATTAGAGCAGTTATATGTAAATATAAATGCTAGTGACCAAGTCACAGGGTAATCAGGGAGCTAACTGCAACACATCATTCAAAGAAATCAACCTGCTTTTCACAAATCTTGGGTACCTTCAGGCATAGTGGAACCTTAAGTTACATTGGTAAGCCAAACAGTGAAGAAAAGGTGCACACTTAAATCTTGGGATGCTTAGAGGCAGGACTTGAAATAAACATGGAGGCAGCTGCCTCCATCCAGACACCTTGCAAACAGAATATAGGCCCAGAACTGCTTTTAGAAATTTAGAATTCTGCACTCCTACAAATTTAGTATTCTGTAGGTGCTAAAAAGTACCCTAAAGCTCTGATACAAGCCAAGTATGCCCTGAGTAGCTGAAGTAATGAAGCCTCGCTTCCTTTATGATTGTAATTATTGTCTTTAACTCCTTCATCTCTTCTGCTTCACCCTCCCACTGGGCAGGATGCAGCCAAATGCATGCTGATGAGCAAGTGCAGACATGTGGTTGCAACTGGATATACAGACAGCCTTGAGGGAAGTGGATCACTGTGACAGGAGTACTTAGACTGATAAATCATACCAATTTTAAGCTTTAAAATAACTTCATTACATTGGCATTCATTGAGGACAATCTTCATGCCAATAATTCTCATACTATTATCAGTACATATTAGTTCTTAAACATAGAATGGATTGTAAGGGACATTTGAAGATCTTGTCCAAGCCCCCTTGATGATCCACGTGAGTATCATGTATTCAAACCAGACAGTTCTTTATCCTAAATCAGCTGTGAGCGTTCAGTACATGTGCAATCAGTACTGGCAAATAGAACCTGTGATGGTCTAAGACATATGTTTTTAGGCCCCAGAGCTTTTCCACAAGGACAGTCAAAACTGAAGTAGGTGCTTCTTCAATCCGCAGCCCATCCTGCTAAACCTGTTGAAGTTCTCACTAGTGGCCAGCCCTTGGTGTCTGCCTCTGAAGAGAATGCTGCAAGGCTCCTAGGGAAGAGAGGTTACTTTCCCAGACTCTGGCACATGCTTTTATCGCATCCCTGCCTAGGTTTGTTCCCCCTCCCTTTGCTAAGCAGCTTCTTCCTTCCCTGAGGCAAAAGCAGTCTTTTCCCAGCTCTCAAGGCTACACTTTTTCAGTCATAAGTTGTTTATGATTCTCTCTTCTCTGCTTTCAACCCATGACTGTATTTTCAAAGCCTTTGCTACTATCTCACACTTTAACTGGGAATCATAATAAACAGCACCTGATCCCAGGTGCTCCACACAGTTCTCATAGCAAGCTGATAACTAGCCTGACAAGCCAGGACCAGGGCCTTGCACCATCTTCTCTCTGGATTGAAAACAAACCAATATTGAAGTTTTAGTATGTTTCTCTTAAGGGTGCAGCAGGCATCCACTTTGGCAGCAGCAGCAGCTGGGTAGCTGGCTGCAGTTCTGCTTCCTGACCCTCTAGGACCTAGATTTGGAAGAATTGTCAATGATCTTGCAAGAAGCCATTTCTCCACAAGGATCTTCCAGTATATTGTCAGGAAATTAAAAAAAATAAATAAATAAATCAATTCTTGGATTGTTCCTCACCTGCTTCTTTTTACTGTTCAATTCCTACAATCAGTATCTCCAGCTTGGCTAAAGAGGAAAGATATCCGATGGGGGGTGCGTCACCTCCCCACCATGCTCTACTTCACGTTTTCATCACAATAGACTCCCTCCACTACGGCATCCTGCTTCCAATCACACCTGGTTCTACCTGATTTCAGAGTCACACTGGGAACCCACCCTGGGACACCCACAGGTATTTTCCTCAGTAGCTTATCTGCCATGTAACGATGAGCTGTTGTCTCTGGCATCTACATATACAGTCAGTGCTGATCCACAGTCAAACCCTGAGCTACGATGTATGGTTTCAAAATAAACCTTGAGAAATATGAGTGACCTTCTAAAACCCCCATTGACATTTTAAACCTTAGAAACTCCGTTTCTAGCTGCAAGGTTAGTATTTTCAACAGGCTGAGTTTGCTTATCTGGATATCCTCTCTTGTAATTGTTAGCATTTTAATAATCTTGCTTATATAGGAATGAGAAGCACTTTAAAACCTTTGTTTTCCTACAATAGTCTTGAAAAAAAAATTAGCTTTTTTAATATACAAAACATGATACGGGATGAACTCGCCTAGAAAACATTCCTTATATTGAAACTAGGAGATGGGGAGTCATACAAAGCATGAAACATTTACAGCTTCATTAAATCAGATACAGTAATGTAAGAAATGGTTATAACTTAGTATGTATTCAGCTGGTCCAAAGGAATTTTCTTTAATTCCTTCTTAGGGAAGAGTTTAACTTGTAAGGATAAGACTCTAATCAATCCAATCAGTTTCATTGCTCTCTGCCCTCTGCTGAAGACTGCCACTACCCCAGCTCTCCTGTAAGCACACCTTCACCCATTTCCATCAAAGCAGCTTTTCCTGGCTTTTTAATAAGCATTTTTGCTAACCCAGATTGTTTTGACTAAAATGAGTGTGTGTGTGTGTAGAAACAAAGATCTTCCTGTATTTTCCCACCAATAGGTCAAGCTCATCTGTGCTTTAATTTAACGGAATTCCTGTAAGTTAATTTACCTTTGCCTCAGTTAGGTTGGTCTTGGCAGAAATATTTATCTCAGACAGTTTCTCCCCATCAGCCAAGCCCTTCAAGAGGGACAGGGTGTACATCTGCACTATGCACTTGCTCTTCCTATATTTCTGCCCTCAGAGCGAGCAGCTGTGGCCCTTTAAAGGCACGGAAGCAAAACCATTTTCTTGTCAGGCAAGGAAGACATTTTTCACTCTCACACACTCGAGAAGCCTTGATTGCTTCATTTTTATTGATAACTTGTTATTGCTTCTTATGTAGCACTAAAGACAAGATTGGTTGTGTTAGACACTGCAGCCTTCCTGCTTTTCTTTTGAGGACTGGAAAAGCATCCCTCAGCAGAAGGCTTCGGTGGCAGCTTGATCCCCGATAAGGGACTCTGCTGCAACACCATCTCACCTGGAACACTTCCAGCCTTCTCCTCACCATAGCACCAGACATCCATACAGCCCTATGGCGAGCAGACTGCAAACTGATAGTAATCCAGAGGCAACAGGGAGAAAGTTTATATATTTCAACAGAACCAGCTCCCTGCCCTGCTGCATTACAGCAATACAGATTGAAGAGATTTAATTACCATACCCCACATTCTGCAAAGAAAGCAGGTACTATTCTAGGGGCATTTTGATTTACTTGCAATATCTATAACAGGAACTACTGTTTTGGATCAGAAACCAGACAGACTGAAATGAGTAATAAGAAACAGGAAAAGAGTGCCAGTGGTTAGCTAGTAGAACAAATTATCAAGGGAAATGTTGGGTTTTTTCATTTCCTGATGTCTTCAGATCTGTCTTTTTGGAAAAAAAAATGTACTTTAGTTTACCATAAATCAGTGGGGTAATGTCAAGAGAAACATGAAGAAATTGCAGGGCCTGTGAAAGATGAGAGGTCAGTCTAAGGGGTCTAGTGGTCTATGCCTGTTCTACAGAGTTGAACTCCAGAGGGAGAAATGAAGAGTGTCTTTTGCATCCACATGCACACACATCCTGTGCCTACAGAGCAGAGTATCCACAGGTAGCTGGTACTTAGTCCCACATAGGATGCTACACTGCTGACCACCTCATCCACACACAGCAGTCTGCTGCGTGTTCAAAGCCACATGCCAGCTCGTTTCACATCCAGTTCCCAGCCCTTCTGCTTTTCTCACTACAGGACAAGAAACAAATCCAGGTTCTTCTCCCTCCTGCTCTGCATAAGCAATCATCCTGGAGAAGACATCCCAAGTGTCCTACATACCTCATTATCCCTTTTACTACAGTAAGAGTTTTCTGTTGTTTGACAGTCAGATTAGACAAGAAACCTGCAAACACTTGTCACGTTTTGGAGTCCCAGTTAAACCACCACACAAAACCAAGAATGTTTCTTTTAGCAGAAAAATACTAACTTCACTCTTAGTTCTCACTAACACCAGTAAGATGCTCTTACAAAGCAAATCCTCTCTACCAGTTTTTCCCCCACTCTTCTGTGATTGCTCAGCTGGTGGGACAAGGTAACCAGCAGGCAACAGGTACAGACAATTTGGGAAAAGTCAGAACAGCCTTTTGACAGAAGTGTTCTTTTTCTGAACGCTGTCATGCCAAACATACATATTCCTTTACAGGTCCACACAGCAACCTTCCCACCAGTACCTTTGGTTGGGTACCCTATTCCAGCCATTAAGCCACAGTCATACACTCCTAATTACTACTGTTCACAGCCTCTTGGATCTCAGTCATCTTCCAAGATGACTTACCAGAATACTCATCACAGGTTAGAACTCCATCCACATCAATTATTGCACACAAATTTAGGCAGTAAATCCAAGTTTTTACCTAGCAACATCAAATCCTTTCTGTATGAAAGAATAGTTGCATTTCATATTGTTCTCTTTACTGTTATATCAGCTAGCATGTCTCCCAAGCAGTTTAGCTTTGGGAGTGTAAAGAGATTCCTTTCTGCCCACCAGTAACTGAAGCTATCACACCTGCAGAGTGACCCACCAACATTTGTGTGGGGTTCAGAATTTTCTCTATACTTCCAACCATCACTCCACTTTTTATGAAGTCCATAAAGGATGGGTTTATTCTCATCAGAAGAGGGATACAAGTTAAACACTTCAGAGAGAGCAATTAAGCTCAGAAAAGCCTTTGCAAACATAGCAACACACAAGATTTATTTCCATGTGAGAGGAAAATGATGGTAGTCGTAACAAATCAATGTACAAGTGGTTTCTAAAGTGACAGGCCTGCTTTTCCCATGTACCGTTTACTGAAGCATAGAACAGCGATGCCAAGCCCTTAATCTGGACTGAAACTTCAAGCTTTCAAAAAGGCAATAAATATGATTATCAAGGCTGATATGATATCGTGCAAGTCTGATTCAGGATTCTTTGTGCACTCATCAATGAGCCTGTGCTGACAATACAATGAAATTGAAAATATTAATTTACTGAAGGAACACAAGCACTCACTAGTGCTGCTAAAACCGCAGGGTTTAACTCACAAAAGTATTGATGCATCCTCTCAATGACATCATGAGCCTAGCACAGGCAGGTTGATTTTTACCTAATCTCCCAAGCAACTGGTGGATTTTTCTTCCCTCACCTTTATGCTCTATCAGCACCCTGAGCAGTATCTGCAGACGTTCCCTCATCCCCAGCTATTCCTGCAGTTCTTTCCCCACACTCCATTTGTATCAAGCTTCTGGGGACAAAACCATTGATTTCCCTTTTTACTCCCCTTGGCCAACCAGGTTATTACAAGGTAGGACAAGGCAGGACTTAAAGCCCGATGAGCTCATATGGAGACCATCTCTGACAAATGCCTTCCTCCCATGCTGCTGACACCTTTGAGGACAGTTTTACTTCATCCTCCCCCTCCAGGGTACAAACATGTGCAGAGTGCATCAGTTCACACTGTCACTGCTGTATACTTGAGGATAGCCCATGTTTCACATAAGGGACTGGAAGATTTATCCATGTGCTATGTGAAAGAAGCCAGCCACATTCCCAAAGCAGCATTCATAGAGAGGGGTCTGGTCAGAAAGGCAGTGCTGTTCTCCCTGCGTTTGGTGCCTCCAGCAGGTCTCACAAGCACTTTACAGCACAGACCTTAGCTCCAAAATGAGCTGGTTCATGACGGTAACGCCAACGGAAGACAGAAGAGCAGGGCAAGTAAGCTGCTGTTATTGCCATATGATACAGTATCCTGTCCGGGAGACACAATGGGAGCCCCTTGAACAGCCCTGCTTAAAGGAGGTGGGACGCTTTCAGTACTTATCACATAGCTGAGGGCAAGAGCAGGCACCAAGGTGAGCATTTTCACCCTCTGCTCTCAGCAGTGCAGACCCAGACAGTGTGCACCCAGCTTACAGCCGGAGGTGCAATAATGAAGCCAGCAGGATTTCCATGTTCTGCTCCTGACCAGGCACAGCACTTGACAGTGGCACAAGCCTCCACTGAAGATGGCACAAGGCTGTGTGGTCTTAAGCTTGCCAATGTGGGCTTTCATGCAGGATCTGGAGATGGCTTCTCACAGGCTGCTTAAACTGCAGCCAAGCTTCCATCTTGCATAGGAGACACCCAGGATGCCAGGGCAGGTTCACATACAAGAGTGTGGGCACGCTGAAAGGTTTTTGGTAGCAAAACACAGAACTGCATCTAGGTGTGAGCTCCTGGAAGGTTTCAGCATAGGAAACAACATGAGAGCTTACATGTGGGATGGAGGGGGCTACAGCTGCCCTCAAAGCAGTGGGGGCTTCTTGCAGGGGAACAGAAAGCCAAAAAAAAAACAGGTAAAAAAAAAATAAAGCAGTGCACATAAGTGGTCAACGTTGCTCCAAAATTACTTCAGATGGGTGTTGTAAGAGTAAGCATGCCTTCGTTTTCCACCTTTTCAGTGCTGCCAGGTTCCCTAGAAATCCATGTTATAAGGGAACCCAATGGATCACTTGGATCTGAGGCAGGATCAGCCATCCCCAGCCACTGCTTCTGCCAAGGACACAACTTTTCTGGAAGCAAGTGCTTTGCTGGAACTGCTTCTAAGGGAGCTGGGCAAGCTCAGCACACACACCTCAGCATCAAGCCCACATAATTTGCTCCTTTCCACCTTGTAAGTTTGCCTAGGCAGTAGAGCCTAGAAATGAAGAACCCCCACCTTAGCCACGTCGCGGGTAATTGCTATTTCCAAGCTGTTCGCTACTCCATCAGGTGACCGAGCGATGAAGTTAATCGCAGTTTCCAGACCAGGCTCCTGACAGCAATAGCGTGAGTGTGCAGCCCTCTAGTGCCCACTCCCAGCCATGCTTCGGCATGACCACGTTACCGACACCAACGTGTCAGTCCTGATGGGCAGCAGGTCACTGGCTTTGTACTCCGAGGAACATAGCACCTTTTCTTTGTGTTCGTTCTACCCTTGTGTCTTTCAGCTGCACCCTCCACAGGCAGGGTCAGTCCAGGAGCTCTCTTCTGAATTGTCTGCTGTTGCAGCTTTATCTGTACACAAACCTTCCCTCAGTGTGCAGGGCTGATACACCTGCATTTGTACAGCAGGGTAACATCCCCACGGACACACAACTTTTTCTGATTCTTCTAAAACTCTGCCATGAGTTTGCTCATGTCCCCATTGCCTGGGGCATCAGCCCTGGCTTAGGATGCAAAGAAGCCCAGGCTTCCTCATGGTGTCTGCTCCAGCTTTGCTGCTGCTGCACTTCAACACTCTGTGCATGATCCGTTGCTCCTGGCCTCTCTGGCAGCAACCCCAAAGAGGCCCAAAGTTGGGTTAGCAGTGAAGATGGCACCCAGACTGCAGCCCCTCTGCCAGGTCAGCCCTTTGCCACCCACTAAGCAGTCATTACCACTTCTGCCCAGGCTCTCAGATAGCTTTCAGGGGTCTTCTTCTCTCATATCCCCAACTTACCTACACCCTCTGCTCCCAGCAACTTGCTGAAGAGCCCAGAACACACCTCTAGGAGACACCCAACTTACCCCAGAGCACACCTCTAGGAGACACCCCAGAACACACCTCTAGGAGACACCCAACTTACCCCAGAACACACCTCTAGGAGACACCCCAGAACACACCTCTAGGAGACACCCAACTTACCCCAGAACACACCTCTAGGAGACACCCCAGAACACACCTCTAGGAGACACCCAACTTACCCCATAACACACCTCTAGGAGACACCCCAGAACACACCTCTAGGAGACACCCAACTTACCCCATAACACACCTCTAGGAGACACCCAACTTACCCCAGAGCCACACCAGGGATACAGCAGCAAGTTTCCAGATTTGACCTTTATTTGCTGGCCACAGGTGCCTGCAGTCTGCACTTCCCATCTCCTATTGCTGGAGCCTGACGAGGCCCAGAGCCCATCCAAAATGTTCTCCAGGTGCTAAATGAGTCCAGCATCACCTTCCCCTTCTGCTGCAGCCCTGGGGGTGGGAGGGTGGTGCACAGCACACAGGATTTGGCACTGGGCAGCCTGATTTAAGGTTACATCTGTAAGGAGAGTGGTTGCTCTGGCTGCTGCAGCTCTTCGTAGATGCAAAAGCCTTTCCTCATCTGACATTTGCTGCAGATGGAAGTAATCTTTTCTCATGTGAGGGCTCAGTTTAGCTGCCTGAGCATCTGCCTAGCTCCAGAGAGCTGGCAGAGATGTCAGAGGACCCTAGAAGACCCGTGTCCTTCTGAAGACCAGGTAGAGCACCCCAGGCTGTCTCCAAGGGCTCTGCACCCCTGTGCTGTGGCAGCTGTAGCAGCTGGTCCTTACTATAGCAAATCCATCTCCTACTCCCATGTCTCAAGAACAGTGCTTGTGTCCAAGCATCACCTCTTCCCTGCCAGCCAGGACATCTGTCTGGCAAAACACACTCTGTGAGTACCCCTGGGCTGGCTGTGGGGAGCAGAGTGCTGCTGCTGCCAGCTGTGGTGGGTTTTACCACCCATATGTACTGGGTTGATATAGAAATGGGTGCCCTGTCCCAGGATGCAGATCCCTCTGTTCAGAGCCAGCCCTTGCACCTATCCCCGGGGCATTGGGGCTGCTGAGCCAGGTCTGCTCCCAGTCAGGTGCTCTCTTGGCATATTTCCCTTGCCAGGAAAGCTTAAAAAGGCCCAAGTTTGGTGTGTTTTCCTTCCCCACACAGATGATTCACTGCACTTTCCTCTGTAAACAGTGGGTGGATCCCAGCTGGATTTCCGGGAGCAACAGAGGACCAATTCCCGGCTTGGGGAGCCGTGGCTCCAGGCCTCCTTCTCCACATCCTCCCAACCTGTCTTGCAGCAAGGCACAAGTGCAGGAGCAAACTTGTGGTCCACATGCACCTGCACGATGCTTATGGGGTGTGGATAACGCCCTGAGCCAGGTCTCTGGATGCAGGTGAGCTGCCATGCATTGTGCACCCCTCACTGCCATGCACCCTTCGCTGCCCACTCAGCTTCTGCAGGCTCTTTCCCCCCAGCACAAGAGCATTCCCCTGGGAAGGAGCCTGGCATCACAGCTCCTCATTACATCCACCTCACGCTGTCTGTGAATAGCTCGATGCCAGCTAAGAGCTGACCTGGCTCTCACCTCCCACTGTGCCCTAGTTACAGGATGAGGGCACCGTTTGCAGAGAGAAGTGCTGGCTGAGCCCAACATCCCTGTATTTTTTCCAAGGGACTAATTGTAAGGCTAGCTGAATGGAATTACTTGGAGTTGAGCTGAAATTTCCCTTGGTGTTCCTCATCGGGCTTTTGGGGCATGGAGCAGTGTGGGAACCAGCATGATGCCTGCCATACACCAGGCTAAAGCTTCCCATCTTGTGTAACACGGTCCCTAATCCAAAATCCCTCAGTAAGGTTCCATCTCCTCCCAGATGAGGCCTGGGCAGGCAGGGACTCGGGTGACCCACCCGATGTTGAAGTGTGGGGGCATTCGGGGGTGTCCCCTGTACCCCCATGTCCCAGCTCCAGCCCTGGGTGATGCTGGGGGTCAGTGGGAGCCCCAAGCAATGCAGGATTTTATCCACTAGGAGGATCAGGATGTTGGATGCCACGGAGATGGCACATAGAGCTCTGTGTAGCAGGTCCCAGATCTGGACATGGGCACTGATCTCACCCTGAGATGCCTGAGCCCAACCCTGACCCAGGACCCATTCCAAGACCCATCCTGCTCCAGCTATGCTCAGCACCCAGCCCTGGCAAGGCTCTTTTCAAGCAGGAACATGGCTTTGCCCATCAGGGGATTTAATCCCTGGGGAAATGTCAGCCGTGGGCACAGAGCGTAGGGAGAAGCCCCCAGGGCATTTCTGATGGGGAATAAACTGTAGATACTCTTTTGCAGTGCTTTCATTCCTGGAGAAGCTGTTTCCACCCTGATGGCTCCAGCTCCAGCCCTGATGCCTTTCCTCCAACCCCTGTGCCATCCCTGCTGAAAACAGGCTTTTTTGGCATCTGCAGAGGCTGGGGCAGTGTTTAGGTTCTCCAAGCCCTGTATCCTCCTCGTAAGCTGCTCCTCTGCTAGCCTAAATCCCTGGAGCAACATCCATTGGGCTAGGGCCACCACCTGCAGACCATCACCCCGAATCCTGCCTCTTTGCTGATACACAGCTTGGAGAGGGGAACCACCCCAAAAGCCTGCCTGCTTCTGGGAGATGCTGAAAGGCAGTGGCCTGCTTCACTGCTTCTGGGAAGAGCTCAGCTTCCCCGCAGCCACGCTTGCCTTCGCTTTCACTTCTGCTTCATCAGCTCCGCTTTCCCCACTGGGAAGCCTTCCGATGGAAACCAGCTGATGCTGCCCAGCCGCTGGCCAACGGGAGGCTCCGAAGTGGGGGGGGGGAAAGGATGCGGCCATTCCTGTAAGCCTCCCGTGCCGCCCCGTGCCGAGGTAGCGGGAGGAGGGCTCGGCTGGAACTTGCTCAGATGCGAATGCGTTCGGAGGAGTGACTCAGTCCTGCGGTTTTCCTCCCTTTCTCACCAGCAGATTTGACTCCCAAAGAGCTCCATGGCTGCTGGCAGCAGGGCGAAGGGGCACCCCTGCCTCCCTGTGCCCCCCTCTCCTCAGCCCGGCTCCATCCCACAGGCTCCTTCAGCCCCAACCATCCGTTTTGCTCCCTCTGCAAAGCTGTGTGGGGATGGGGAGAGCTGCCAGTATCCGTGGACCAGGGATGGAGGGGAAACAGGAACCTTGAGGGGAAAAACAACCCAAGAAACTCCCTTCTCCCCCTGCCCCCCGACGTGCTTCCTCTGGGGCTACCAGCACGAAGGCGACTGGCTTGTGCTGCTGGAGCATGTTTAGTGGGGAGCTGTGTGGGGTATGTGCTGCCTTCAGCATCTCTTTGGTGGCAGCAGTTGTTCCAGAGAAGTAAATGCCGTGTCTTGTGGTTGAACTCCAATGCATGTCCCTCCTTCATTTCCACTTCTCTCTGTCCTGGTGATTTACGAAGTCTTACCCAGTTTCTATCCATGTGGGGAGAGGGCAGAAGGTCTCAAAGGATGTGAAAATATGGCACAGGAAAACAACAGCCCGGCAGGTGGAAGGGATGCCTGAGCCCAGAGACACAGGCTGAGCAAAACCCTGGCTGTGTTCAGAAAGCTCTGCAGGGGAGAAAGGCAGAGCAAGTCCCTGTGGCAGGAAGATATCTGTTGCTGGCCATGCCTTTGCAGGGGGAGGGTTATTGTGACACTCACTGGTGGGTTGAGCTTCTCTGCAGACAGCCGAGCAGCCTGTCCTACCACCCTGGCCCTGAGGCCGCTGATGTGGCCCCTTGGACCTGGAGTTGAAGGATCAGACTCAGCAGACAAGCCAAAGCTGCTCAGCTCTGTCAGGGAGGGCATCTCTATCCTCGTGCTGTCCTGGTTTTGCAGTGGGAAAAGCACCTGCTGAGCCCAAACTGCTCCAAACACCACATCTTTCATCCCAAGGGCAAGGCTGAAGGATGTGGTTTCCTCCACGTATTACATTTCTCGGCAGAGGAACAGGGGCTTAGTGGAGAGGGAAAAGGAAAGAGGTACAAGAGACAGACACTGAATCATACAAAGCCCGACGTTTGAAGGGGTAGGTCTGGAGATGGGCTGAGCCTCAGCTAGAGCTGAAGTGTGCGATTAGCTCTGTATTAGACACCTGAGGACAACCTTCACTTGAGGAGGGGCTGTTGCTGCTGGCTGGGCACAGGCCTGGATCTGGGCTCCTTTTTGTGCTTCTCTAGTGTCTGCTGAAGGGCTGAGCATCCACCATCACCTCACAGCACCTCCAGCCATCGCCTCCCTGCTTTGCACATCCCAGAGCAGCCCCCTGGGATCCCATCTCAATCAGTCCTGGAGCTGAGGAAGCCCTCAGCCCCTTCCAGCCTCAGAGGCCACTGGGACAGCCCCACACTGGTCCCTGTTCCAGAGGCAGCTCCATCAGCTTCCATCCAAAACCCCGCAGCGCTGTGGGGCTCAAGCACCCGGGAGGTGCACGTCCCCCCTTCCCTAAGGCCCCTGGCTGCTTCCAGCAGTAACACTGCACGGTGGTTTAATTGCTGGCTATTTTCTGATCCCTAAATGCACCTTGGTCCTGAGGGCCGGCTTTGTCCGCAGCTGCAGGAGCCTGAAGATACGGCAGGGAAATCGCGCTGCCATGTCCTCCTGGAGCTGAACGCGGATTGTCTTCCGTGGAGTGAAGCCCCAGTGCTGCGGTGGGCTGTCCCCTCCCCTCCCACAGGATTCCAGAGGGACCCGCGCTCCCGGACCAGCGAGGCTGCAGGAAACTCCCGCTTCCCCCTGATAAAGGCCAAGCCGCCGCGCTTCCGCAGGGAGCTGGGCCAGGCCTGGCCGCTCCTCGGACTAGGGGAGAACGAGGGAAAACTGGAGAAACAGGGACTAGGGATGGTGTCGAGTCTCAGCTCAATGTCACAGGGAAGGAATGGGTCCTACTGCAGGGCTGAGCCCCAGGTCTAATCCCTAAATGTGCCTTGGTCCTGAGGACTGGCTTTGTCCACAGCTGCAGGAGCCTGAAGATACGGCAGGCTCTGCCCAGGAGACCCACATACCTCTGTATGGGGAGACTCATGCCTCTGTTCAGGACACCCACAGAAACTAGGGTCTGGGTGCTCATCCAACTCCAAGCAAACTGCCCCTCCTCTTCCTCCCATTTCTCTTCCTCTCTCAACCTGCATTGTGGGAGCTGGCAAAGCTGCGCACTCCCTTCCTCCCACCTGTGCAGGGTTGGGGGTGCCCTGCTGCCTTCATTATAGCCCATCCCCTTGGCATCGGGCCTGCAGTGGTTTCCCTGTTTGCCCCACTTGTGCCTCTCTCGTACCTGCTTCTCCCTCTGTTCCCCGGTGGTTTTCCAGCTCTGGAGTGGACTGGACCCTTTCCAGCAGGCAGAGGTATATGGAACCCACCCAGCCTGGATGTGTACATGGATGGGGAACCCACATGCCAATGGGAATGCTGGGAAGCAGTGGGGGTGCCAGAGTGGTATTGGGAAGGGTAATATTCTTCTGGGGCAAGCCTAATACTAGGGAAGGCATCAGGATTAGCAGAGGGAGACATCTGAGATGGTAAACATGCATCCAACCCCATCAAGGATAAGTAATGCAGCAGTAAGGGGGACATCAGGTACTGCTGTGACGTTGCAGTGCTGCTCTGGGAAGGGCTGGGGCAGCAGCTAGCGAGGAAGGAGTGAGGAGGGAGCATGGAGACATCTGGGACCGGGAGTGCTGGGTGATGCCTGTGAGGAGGGTGCTGTGCAATGCCCGTGTGGGACCAGGGCAGCCCGGCCTTGAGAAACAGGAGGTATTTCAGCTCACTGATTCACATGCCAAAGTCCCATCTGGCCCCAAAGTGAAAGAGATGTGGGGCAGAGTGCAGCAGCCATGCAGAGCTGGGGTGCACAGCCAAGCCCACGGCTGGCCTCCCAAAAGCACACCTGAGGCACTGAACTGGGGATACCCAGCTGGTTTGAGGGGCTGGCAGGGATAAATCTGTGCCTCCAACTCAGCACCTCTGCGGAGCAGCCTTCCAGGTGCTTCCTGCCCCAGGGATTCATGTCAGTCCCCCACAGAGCCACTCTATGAATGTCACCGAAACCCATGGGGGGCAGCTCTAGAGCCCAGCAGCAGTGCTGCAGGCAGGCAGGGGTGCCAAGGCATCTCACCATCCCCTATCAATTCATTTGCCAATTCATCGACTGATCTGTGCAGGAGGAGCCGCAGTGCTCGCCTGCCATCAGCTCAGTGCTGCAGCCTGTGCCAGGGCCCCAGACTCTGGTTTCCAAACCACCGTGGAGGGGAACCCCAGGGACCTGATGTCATTTCTGAGCAAAAACAATGGTTGGGCATTCTCCATGTCTCCGTGTGGAAAGGACGGGAAGAGGATGCTGCTGAATGGGACCTTGGGGAAAAGGAGTCCCGCTTGGACACATGCGCTCACCCCAGCTGGCAAGCGGGTTATCTGCCTGGCCATGATGTCCCAGGGCAACCAGCCCCCTGGCACACTGCTGGGTTGAACACTGGCTGGCACGCTGCCTGGGCCAATAGTGCCTGCTGCTGGCAGGGCTCTGCAAGCTGAGGACAGACAGCACTCATCACACATGTCAGTGATCCGGGATCATCCCAGCCCTGGCAGTGGCGCCACAGGCAGAGGGACTACGTTAAAGGAGGAGGTGGATGAGCTTTGGCAGGGTGAGGACAGGATGCGTCTGAGTCCTGAGGGGTGGATTTTCACTCCCAGAGCAGGAGGCTGAGCCACCCTTGGGCTTGTGCTAGGGAAGCAGCACTCAGCACCCCCTCAGGAGGGGGGCACTGGGTGCTGGGCAGCCCAGCACGAGCAAGGGGTGCTCCTGGCCGTGCCGCAGCTTCCTGGGAAAGCAGCTCCCTCTCCAGCATCCACCCCTTCCCAGGAAGCAGAGGCTGCTGGGGGCCGCGGCCCTGGCACGGGGGTGCCGATTGCTCCCTCCCACAGCTTCCCCTTTTCTCAGAAAGCCTGGAAACCAAAGGTGAAAGCAGTGGGTGGAAACTCCGCGCGCTGCCGTCCAGGAAGAGCAGTGACTAAGTCAGCGGCGATATTTAACAGTGCCTCCGGCCCCGCTGCTCGCACTCGCCTCGATGGAGCTGGAGCTGACGGGTGAGTGCCGGGGTCACGCTGCTGCCATGAGGGAGGGGGTCTGCGCCGGAGCAGGGGGATCGGTGCGGTTGCGTTGTGATTGCTTTGCTGCTGGTGTCCCCGGGGAGCCACAGCCCCGGCGCTGCCGAGGGCAGCTCTCCCCGCATCGAGCAGCGGGAACACGGCTCCTGGCTGCGGGAAGCAGAGAGGATGTGCCAGACCCCACGCGTGGGGCACGAGCATCGTCACTTCTACCCCTGGCTTTTGTGGCTATCTGCAAAGCTGGACCCGTTCTGCTGATAACGTTAAAGGGCAGGGGACGGGAGGCATGGGATTATTCCGGCAAACTTCCTTTCCGGGAAGGCAAAGTGAAACCCCCTGCGTGAACAGCCCAGCCACCGTGCCGGTGTGGCGCCGGTGCCTGGGCAGCACCCACTCAACACCACTGCTTGGCCCTGGGCATGTCCTGGCTAATCAGTAACTGCTGGACGCTGCTGCCTTTTAAAGCAGTGAATGGTTAACCACTGAGTGGTGGTGGGAGCAGGGTGGGGGTCCCGGCAAGGAAACCACGTCCCTTCCCGGAGCAGCCCCTCCTCCTTCATCTCCCCAGGGAGCGAAGAAGAGGGGAGCTCTCCTGCCTGCCCTGTGTGCCCCATGGGAGGGAGCAAAGGAGAAAGTCAGAAAGTGCTAAATGCGAGCTCAGATGCGCTGCTCTCCGGGAGGTGGGGTTGCCTATGGGTGAACATCTGCTTTCCCATGTCCTCGCATCGCCTCCAGCCAGGCATGCCATGGGGCAGTGCATTGGTGTGGCCATCTGATGTGCTCCCGGGGCATGGCCGGGCTGCTCTGCTGGGGTATTTTGTCTTTGCTGATAGAATTTCCCCTACTTGTTGTGGAGAAAGGCAATGGGGGGTTTGCAGGGATGACAACGCACCTCACAGAGCCTTATGGAGAGGGGGTTGTGGGATATATGGAGCTGGGGGGGGGTGCCTCCCTGGGGTGGCTCCTGCAGCAGCAAAATGGGCCTGTGGGTGCTGCCTGGGTCCTCTCCTGCTCACTGCTGGCCATTTCCACTCACTGCTGCCGTGGGGCCTTGGAGCCTCCTGCCCCAGGAACAGTGGCTGTGAGTGGCTGCAGGTTACACAGTGCAGCACAGAAAACCCCGCAGCAGCAGCAGCAGCAGCATCTTGCTGGTACCTGCTTGCCTGGGGTGCCTCTTGATTCACCAGCATTTTTGGGCTGAGGTCAAGAGCCCTGAGGAGCTCTCAACTTTGTGGCTCCTGTGCCGATCTTTTCCGCAGTACCTGCTCCCGGGCATGTGTGCCAGCTCCAACAAGGCAGGACCTGGCTGCTGGGGTCAGCATCAGGATCCTAAATCCAGACCTGTCCCAGTGGCAAGACAAGCCTTGTACAGGCAGCCACAGAAGGGGATGTGTACCAGAACTAACATGGGCACCCCTCATGCTCCGAGCCAGGCAGAGAGGAGGGTATCAGCAGTGCAGGGTGCTAAGGGAAGGCAAATCACAGCGGGGCTACGAAACTCCCACCTACACAAAAGCGGCTGGGCTGATGCAATCCTCCCCAGCACTGTGCTGGGGCAGCGGGCTCGCCCCATGGTCAACCCATAGATGAGTGCTGCATCCCGACACCTCCTCAAACAATGTGGGGTTGAGCCAGGTCTGGGCACCTCCACACCAACAAAACAGCCAGCACCCAGATGGGTTCGATCTCCATTCACCCTGGTGTTACCCAGCACCCTGCGCCAGAGCAGAACAGGGCTAGGGATACCCCCTGGCCCTGCCTGGCTGCAGGAACGTGGGGCAAAGCTGGAGATGGGAACACCAAAGAGAGAAGGCAGAGCCCAGAAGCGTGCCTGGCACATGCAATGCGTACAGACATACACGAGCATCCCAGAACCACCACGGAAGCAGCCGCTCTCAAGAAAAGGGGTGGGTCTGGAAGCGGGAGATTGGGTAGAGCGGTCCCTTTCCCACTGAGTGGGACCCCAGCACCCTTAGAGGGGGGTGGCAGCCTCCTTCACCCCATGGCTGCCTGTGGTGCTGTGCCCATGTTGCTCCCCTTGCCTGTGGCCTCTTGGTCACAGGGGTGCTGTGGATGCCATGTGGTGGGGACTTTGCTTGCAGGAACAGCCAGGAGTGAAAGGAAAGAGCTGGAGCTTGTCGGAGTTTGCATTTCAACCCCTCCTTTCCCAGCTTGGCCCCCATGGGCTTCCCATTGCAGCTGGGTCAAACGGTCTTTTGGCAATGGGGTGCCCCAGCACCCATGGGCAGGATGCCAGCAGTAGCTGCTGGAGCTGTCCCTGCCCCAAGATGGGAGGGCAGGGGCACTGGGCATGGTGGGACACATGCAAGGCAGCCATTGAGCTGTCCCACAGTGCCCCAATATCCACTTCACCTCCCTGGGGCCACAGAGCAAAGGAAAAGGATGACTCCTGAAGCACCATCAGGAGGGCTTGTCACAGTTGCCCCCCATCCTGCTCACCCTGAAACCCTTCCTCTTTCTTTCCAAATCAGCCTATGGAGGAGGATGGGGAGGAAGGCTTTTCTCTCACCTTCACCTTTTGGCTCCTGGAAGCTAAGGCTGGAAGGTGGGTGGCTGGCACTTTGAACAGCATCAATCCTTCAACCCTTTGGTGGTAAATGCCTCAGAGAGGAGTTTTACAGCTTAAAACTTGAAGCACAAAGACTTTTCATGTGTTTAAACACCCAGCGACTGCCGGGTGACCACCCCATGGCCAAGGAGCAGCCCAAAGCATCCCATTCCCTACCACCCATCACAAGCTGATCCCAACCATCTGTAGCACCTCTGGCAGGCTCCTGCCCTGTTCCCTTGCACTGGTGCCTGCCTGCAGAGCAGGGTAGAAGGTGGGGGGGGAAGGCTCAGAGTTATTGAAACCCCTCTGCCACACCACTGAGAAACAGCACTGTGCGCAGCCAGTCCTGACCCCAAACCACTGGCTGCAGGGTGGGGGGACCCTGTTGTCAGGCTCTGCTTCACCCCATCTCCTTTCACTGCTGCCTGTGGTCCCCAGGGTGTGCTGGGACCTGCAGCCTGGGACCCCACAGCTTCTGCAATGGGGTTTGGCTCCCCTGGGACACCCGTCGGGATGGTGAGTTCGTGCTGCCCCAGCTGAACTCGGATTCCCTGCAGATGGATTAAAATAGAGCCCCAGGCCAGCTGTTGAGCAATCCTGGAGCGAGCTCCTCGCACCGACAGTTGCTCGGTGCTTCCCCCATCGCAGTTTCTGCCCGTGCTCCAGTGTGTCATTTCCCGTCTCTTCTGCTGATCCATCAGACCCAAGGGCTCCCCTCCTGCACTGTCAGCCTGAAGGCAAAGGGCTGTAACCCTCTCCCAGCAATTACTCCTGCTGAAGCCACTCTGAGCCACTGCAGTCACAACTGTGTTCCAACTATTGCCAAGCCAAAAAAAGGCCTCTCCCTGCCTTCCAGCTATCAGCTCCATCCCCGGGGGAATGGCTTAAAGCTAACAGAGGGGAGATTCGGATTAGACACTGGGAAAAAATTCCTTACCGTGAGAGTGCTGAGGTGCTGGCATAGGATGCCTGGAGAAGCTGTGGCTGCCCCATTCCTGGCAGTGTTCAAGACCCGGCTGGACGGGGCTTGAAGCAACCTTGTTCAGTTGAAGATGTCCCTGCCCATGGCAGGGGGTTGGAACTGGATGAGCTTTAAGGTCCCTTCCAGCCCAAACCAGTCTGGGATTCTATGGAAATGAACATCTGCTGAGGACTGAGGCTGCTCAAATCTGCCACAGCACCTCTGTGGCTGCTCAGGGGAGTTCCTGTGTGTCCCCTGAGTCCACCCCTCCATGCACCTGAACTCTGCAGCCAAAACCAGTGCATGGGGGCAGCGGGCAGCAAAGGGCACATGCATAGTTGTGGGATACACCAGCCTGAGACTGATCCCTCCCTGGATCCATTCCCTGAGATACCTGGAAAAGGCCTTTTGTGGGTTCATTTTAAGCAGCAGAATTGCCCTCTGTCCTTTCCCAGACCCACACAGAGATGCTTCAGTGCACCTTGTGCACCATCTGTTGTATCATGAGCTGCACAAACCACTTCCATCCATCAGCTGCTGCCTCCCAGTTCAAGGGGCTCCTTGAGCACTGGTTTCAGCATGAATGGAGCAGAGGGACAGCGCCTGGAAGCACTGGGATGCTCCCACAGGGCTGAGCATTCCCCCCCATACAGCTGCACCCCTTTCTCAGATACACATGTGGAAGGAGAGGAGTTTAGGCTAAGGGGTGTTTTACTGCAGTGCACAGAGCAAATCTGTAGATGGGACTCCCAATGCATCAATGAATACCAGCCCAAACTGGGAGAAACGGTATTTCTCTTCCAGCTCCAGCAGGTTTACAGAGCTCAGGGCTGACCTGAAGCTTTGCAGCGGCTCCCAATGATAGGACGATACGTGGAAGCAGTGGAAAAACTGGCAGCCAACTTGAGCGAAGTTTCCAAGGAAAGCCATGGCTGCGCAGCCCTCTCCTTGCAGCGGCTCGCAGCTGTAAAAGCCTGTGTCAGCACAACGCCTGCACCATCAGAGATATGATGAGCTCTCTCCTATTTTTTTTCCCCCTCGCAGATGGAGAACACAGCCGGCTGGGGCCAGGGGAAGCTGACTCGCACTGGCTGCTTGGCTCTGAGAACTGAATTCCATAGGCGTTAAAGCTTCCCAAAATGCCCTATGGATTCAGTTCTGCAGCTGGGCAGCAAATAAGCCTCAATCCTCTAGGACAAGAATGGGACTGAGAGTTGCTCCTTCACAGAGACCAGAGTATGGACGGAGGTGAGTTGTGGCCACCATGGGAAAACCACTCAAGGCAGTGGCAGTTTGTATCAGGCTTTCTCTCAACCCCCACTACAAAATGCTTTCTTCCATCTGGAAGTGAAATGGCACTTGGGACAACAAATGCATTGCTACCTCCTGATGTACTGCATGCGATTGTAAGCCTCTGCTAAAAATACACATGGTCAGAACAACAGCCTGGGTGTGCCCAGCCATCTCCTGTTCAGAGTCCGGGCAGCAAAATCAAACAAAGCTATGCAGAAGATAAACAGGGAAGGATGGGTAAAGCTAAGAGTTGTGCCTGCTCTCTAGCCACAGGCTCCAGAGATGTCCACTGTAACACAGTGCAAAGCTGCACAGGAATTTTTTGGCTGGAGGAGTGGCTTTTAGGATAGATTATGCAGGTCCTGGTAAGTTACTTATCACCATAGGGCAGATCCCATGCTCCCCCTCACCTCACCTGGAAGAGCTGGTTTGCATCTGCTCCAGGATCCCAGCTAAAGCAGCCCCTTCCCAACACCCTTCTCATGGCAGACAGCATGCAGCTGACAGCCCAAGCTGTGCCCTGAACCAGACATAGAGAATAGGGGAAAGCTGCTTCCAGCACCCCAGCAGAGCACTGCACTGCCTGGACAAGGATCCAGTGCACAAACTACTGATGCAACACTA
Organism: Pezoporus flaviventris; assembly: GCF_033815535.1. Lineage (NCBI taxonomy): Eukaryota > Metazoa > Chordata > Aves > Psittaciformes > Psittacidae > Pezoporus > Pezoporus flaviventris. Next base: position 10,558,122 of record NW_026892577.1, on the reverse strand, counting down.
CTGTCTGTAGGAGCAGTTGCTGCTGCTGGAAGGACAGGAAGTGCAACACCCTGCAATGCTGTGCTGCAGCAATACAGCTGCAGACCAGGACAGAGGACATCTAACTGCACATCTCCACCTGGGCAAGATGCTCTGCTTTGCCAAGGGAGATAAAGAGACAGGAATTGCTTTTTTCCTATGCTGGATAACTAAAGGTGTAGCTGATCACCCACCAGTCATTAGTGGAGGCCTTTTCCAGCCCATTCAACAAGTCTTGCAGCCACTCTTGCAACACAGCTAAACAGCATCAGTTTGGTCTGAGGTTTCTGCAGCAGTTTTTTCTGGTTCAGCCCTCTTGCAGCTTTATCTGGCAGCAGAATTAACCCCTTTCCAAGAAGCTGATGGGTGAAGGGGAAATCCAGATAGTTAACGAGACAAATTGTTGCATTAGTTTTAGAAAATCCACTTGCTTTGACTTTATAGCAACTCAGACCCTCCAGAGCTAAGTTCACCCGCACAGGCTCTCTCCTTTGCTTTGCAGACCAGGAGCAAACATTTCCCTCCTGCATTATTAGGCCCTTCTCCCATATGGCATGTCAGGGGGAGATTACAAGGGGACAGAGCAGACCTGTTTCTCCTGTACACTCCAGAAAGTCCCTACTAGTCCCCAAAGATGAAACTGTCAGGCAACAAACTAGGGCGAGGTAGGGTACTGCCAAGTACTGCCAAGCAGTGCAAGCAAAATAACCCACCATAGGTGGGCAAGAGCCATGTCAAACCCATCCCTAACTCTGCAAAAGGGTGTCAGACCAATTTGCAGGTTGTTCACAGGAGAGATAGCTGCCAGGCAGCTAAAAGCCAGGGATATAACACATTTGCATTTGAAATTTTTATTATTTATAATCATTTAAAAGGTACAGAAGTTTACAAGTCAGACCCAGCCCCTCACAGCCCTCCAGGTTTCAAGCACAACTCTGAAGTCCACCCTTCCAAGAGACCAAGCTGTGAAAGTGCTGTGGTTCACAACTCCAGTAAATCTCACTGGAGAGACAGCACCTCTAGCCAGAGCTGAGGGAGACCCAGAGGAGGGTCTCAGCAGTGATTTCAACAAGGACACATGGCCAGGAGAACCAAGCACCAGGTTACCAAATATAAGAGGATGGGGACACCAGGATCTTCTGCCAGCATGTAAGGAAATGTTGCGTACAGGCATTACACAGTGATTAAGTACAATGGAATGGTCATAAACAGCAGTGACAAGACATGCAAATATTTGCTCTTTGCAGTGTTCAAGAACCCCTTTCTCCTCTGGGACTTGCACTGTCCCGAGCCTGGAAGAAACCCCACTTTGATCTTATTGAGTGCCAGGAAAGGAGCCAGCTTCCAGGACATTCCCTTGCACGGAGTAGGAAGAGGCTGAAGTTTTCTGATGAAGGGCTGCTGCCTGGACATCCCCCCACCAGACTGTGACCGCACAACCAACCAGTGGAAATCAAGCTCTCATTTCAAAGCCAGAACCAAAGAGCTGATCTGACAGACAAGTGCCATGTGGTTTCTTCACAGGGCAGGCACTGTGCGAAGTGTAAAGTTGCCATAAGCTTGTGAAGGATGGGGAGCAGTTAAAAGCCAACAGAGGTGATGGCATTCATTGCTTGTGCTACTTGCCAGCTGCACCAAGAACAGCTGCCAACTGGTTTCCAAAAGGGCCCTGAGGCATTGGGTGATGGACTACATCAATGTCTCTGTTTCTTTTTCTTCTTACTGTTCCGGTCCTCACTGCTGTCATCTGCCTCACTGGCACTGGGGGTCACAGCCTGCTGGATAACTTTCTTTTCCACTGTATATTCCTGCTCTCCTACCTTGGGGTCCCCCTTCACCAAGAACTCCCCTTTCCTGTAGGTTATGGAGACACTGGTACGTGGGTAGGTGCCATAAACCCTTCGGAGATCATCCTTCACAAATGCTGGGAGATCTTTCCTTGGTCCAAACACCTTTCCAAGCTTCCCCCATTGAAGTTCTCCTCTCATTGTGAAGCCTTCTGGCCATGTATCACGATACTGATCTGACCTCTGGTAGGCAGCATAGGGATTGTAGTTTGCATAGGGATGGTAGAGAGGGATAGGGACCATGGGAGGGAAGTGCCAGGCGTAGTAGGGATGGAAGTAGGGACGGGAGGCACCATAGAGATGGTGATACTCCACCTGACCTCCCTCATAGTCAGGGTGGCTGTTCCGGTCCACCACAAAGGTGATGGGTTGGCTGTAGAAGCTGTGCATGTGGACGGGAGGGAACATCACAGGGCTGGTCATGTCTTCTGCTCTCCCAGTCCGCAGTGGTGGGTAGGCGAAGGCAGAAGGTGGGGTCACAGCTGGGTAATACTCCCGTGGCACAAAGCCAGACTGGTACATGGTACAGGAGCTGGGGTTTTACACAAGGGATGTTTCTTCAGAACAGTTGCCGAGTCTTAAAAGCTGTGAGGGGAAGAGAAACAATTTACATTGGTTATATACATTCCAGAACGAGGCTGAATAGGGAGATACGCTTAGCAGCACTGTAAGGATACCAACTAATAAAAGATGCTCCCTGCATCTGCAGCTTGCAGGGCAGTAACATGCCAAGAACAAGCAGAGCCTTATTGCCAGTGACTGCCCGATAGCTGCTCAGCAGGACTCATCATTTAACCCACCCAGATCTCACAGTTAAAAGAGTGGGAACCAGCTGGCATAGAAACCACTGCGGGCAGAAGAGATGGCCTCACATCCTTGTGACACATCTGCACTGCTGGGAAGCAGCAAGACAGGGTTCAAGAAGCTGGAGACCCTTGAGCAGGCATACAAATGGGGAAGGCGAACACCAGTGAAAGATGTTTTGTTTTCCAGCTAAGAGGAAAGAAGACACAGCCCAGCCCTGCTGCAGTAACTTCATGTCCTTGCCCAGACAGCAAGATCTTCAACTAAAAAAAGCAAGCTTCAACCGTCCTCGACTCTCCCCATCCTCCCAAAGCACTCCTACAACACGATCAGCAAACAAGAGCTGCGTCTGCTCTGTTTCTAAAGCAAAATCCAGCTGCATCCACATTTCCTCTGACGAAGTTCTCATGTAAAAGCATCTCACTGCAGTCTCACTACTTATCATTCACATTTAAGTGTGCATTTACCTTGAGAAACTCTGACCCACAGCCGAATTTGTTCCTAGCCTGCCCTTACCAGACAATCCAAGCATCCTCCAGGGCATTCAGCCACGTCCTCCCTGTGACTCATTATCCTCTCCCCAAGGGCAGGAAGGAAAGCTGTACATAGCATTGGTTTTTTTTAAAGAAACTTTGCTACCAGAGACAGGAAAAGTCCATGCACAGAACTAAACCAAGTTGTTGTCCCCATTCCCCCTCAACCCCCCACTTTAGATCCTTCAGCCTCTTTCTGCTACAGCCTTAACTATACACTTGCCTCTCGCAAGTGTTAACCAAGATGGTGAAACTCATCCCTCAGCTCTGTGCTTTCCCCCAGCCTAACAGGAAATTTGGCAGTCCCCTAATAACCTGCCTGCCACAAGCAATGCTGGGTACTACACAATGGAGGTTGTTCTTGTCCCTTGAGGTTCATAATCCGCACTAGCTCAAGCCTGCTTTTGCCATGGGTGCAGACCTCCAAGTCTAACCCTGCAGAAGGGAACAGCACTAGAGTATTTAAACAAGACCAGGCAGTACCCAGTACCCTTAAACCAGACTTGCAGCCTAGCAGCAAAGCCCATCATAACCATCACATCCCTCAAACAGGAGGAAAGGAAAAGTTTACAACCTACTTCATTTAGAGCCATTACAAAAAAATTAGAGGCTGAAACGGCTTCCAGGCAAATCAAATTTAACTGGGGTCTCCCCAGCTCATTAGCAGGTTGGGAAGGAAGAGAGCAGGTACTGTGATATTTCCTGCATTTAGCCCAGCTTACAACAGAGCATAGCTCAGGCACTCACCGGGCAAGGACAGGGCTGGGCTCTTCTCTAGGCTTGAGGGCTCCTAAACATCTCTTCCCAAATTTGCCTGACTGCTCAGAAAAGGTTGAGAGCTGAGCCTCCTGCAGCTCCACTGCCCCCTGTTTGAGCACACCTCATTATACCTTTATTGAGAGGACACCATTAGCTACCTCCCTAACAACTTGCCTGCCTAACTTGCTCAGAGCTACCACAGAAATCCAGGGGGATATTGTGTGTCAATAGCAGCATGAGGTGGGTAAATGGAATAAAATGATCTTCTTAAAAACCAGCCTCAGTGCCTCTTTTAATCCAGTTCAGCCCTGCATCCCTACCAAGAGCCACAGGATCACTTCCATGGACCCTTTGTGTTTCAGAGCAAGTGGTCCATACAGAGCACATAGCTATTGCAGCCATTGAGGGGAGACAATGCAAGCCCAGCTTGCCCCTCCTGCTTCATGCCTGTTTAAGACAGCCCTGGAGAAGCTGTTCTCTCATGTAGTTGATCACCACCAGCTCTTGCTCCAAAGCTACAGATGGTCCATCTACCATCTGCTGTTGCACGCTGCATCAGTGCTCACAGTTCTCCCGTGCAGTTGCAGAAGGGTGACAGGCCATCTTAATCACTCAGATTCCAGCACCAAGACAGCCCAAGCACTACTATTAATTGCTTTCATTTTGCACTGGGAAAAGATAAGGGGAACAAGCTGGTGGCTCAGCCAGGCAGGATGGCCCACAAGAGGAAGCAAACTGAAGAGGTAAGAGGTGGAATGAGATGAGGATTAAGCAGGGCTGGGAGTGCTCCAGGGCAGCATTGTCACATGCCTGACCACAGAAGTGCAGACATATCCCTGGAAGCAGATCACCCCAGAGGAGGGTGTTGACAGCAGACATAGCGTAGACAGCACTTCACAGCCCCAGAGGGAGAGTGCAAACCCATCAGGGCAAGCCTTGGCTCTGTGCTGGGGCTCTGGCTGCCTGATGCTGCCCAGTCCCTGCTGCTCCCCCAGCACCGAGATCTCCCCCTTACCCAAGCACCAGATCTCTCAGGATTGACCCAAGAGAGGCTTACCTTCACAAGCACAAGGGGACAAATCCCAGCTCCTGGCTTGCAGGGCACAGCACTGCTCTGAAGCATTAGGTGTGTTACAACAAGGTTTTGGTATGCAGGAGGCACAAGGCTCCGGCCTTGCCCCTCCAGAGCTGCAGCCTCTTGCTCCCAGAGGCTGACAACATTGTTTACCCCACCATTACACCAGTGCCTATCATTCATATTAGCCATCAGGCTTGCTTCCACTCCCAAGGCAGGTTTTGGGAGACCACAGGTGGAGCAAATTCCTGCTAGAGAACGTTGGGCTTAACTGCAGTGTGACAAATCCATGCATACAGGGGTAGAGGGTTTTGAGAGCACCAGTACCAGCTTACCTGGTCCTGTCAAATGCTCACTGGGAAGTGAAAGCAGGCAGTGCTTCAGGGAAAACAGGGTTTGGCAGGAAGGTGATCTTCTGTAGGGCCATCTGATGGCCAGAAGGCATCAAAAGCCAGATACTTAAGCAAAACAAGCCCCAGACACTAACATTACCTAGTGGTACCCCTTAAGGAAAGGGTCCATCCCCCAAGTCTCTCCTTCCTCTTTACCTGCTCCTGTTTCTCCAGTGCCAGCAGCCAGAGGCTGCCCTGGCTTTGGAAGCAAGCATCCAACAGCATCAATCCCCCCAGCTCTTCAGGAGCAACTGTAGGGCCAAAGAGGAGATCCTGGCTGACTTGTTTCCTCAGGCTACCATCCACTTTCTACCCTTGCTCCAATTTCAAGCTCTGCTATGCCTTCTGAAACATCACCATATCCATTGCCTGGCACCTGAGCAGGAAAGGGCAAAACAGTCCTTAGAGCTTTAGCTCTGCTAAATGCCTCTCTGGTCCCAGAGCCACAGCCATCCATTCCTATACACCAGCTCCCTCATGGCACAGACTGAAAGGGTGGCTGGGCAGGCAGCACACTGTGCCTGGGAACCAAGCCTCACCAGCCTGGGCACTGGAGCTGTGGTTGCTAGCGGGGAGTAACAACAGACCAACCCAATAAGAAACAAGGCAGCCTCTGCCTTCAAGCCTTTCCAGCAGTTTTAACCTTGCTGGAAAAGGGTTCAACCCCACTTGGCTGGAGCTGAATGAGAAGCCAGGCAGCAAATAAAGAGGAGAGAACTCACAAGAGGGTCACAGCCAGCTGAAATGAGATCTTCATCTCTGCTTGGTGAGAACATGATACTTCAGACTCTTCCCAGAGCAATTCCCTCACCCATGCCCAGCCATCTGGCAGGGCCTCTCCCTCCTCACACGTCTTGGTGAGAGTCGAGGAGGCTGACACTACAGCTCCCAAAATACTTGATCTGCCCAGAAAAGCATGCTTCAGAGCCAGCTGACCCAGACAGAGTTGCTAAGGAGCAGTCAAGCAATGTTTGCAACACAAAACCAGCCAGTACACTTGATAGCTCAAGTAGAGAGCAGATTCTGTTTCACCACTCAATTACACACTTACTACAGGTGAATCCACCACTAGTTAATGCCTAATGCTGTTAATGGCTTTTCTGGTATCTAAAGCAGCAGAAATTACTTGCTAGCATTAGAAAAACATGGTTTTGCTGGACATGTCTCAAGGCAGTAAAGCTTTACTGTCACCCAAGCTAGCTTCAAATCCAGGGAGCTTTCTGATTACCTGGTCATGGAGCACAAAGCCCACTGTGAGCCACAAAAAAACAGGAAAGTGTAAATATTTGAGTACATGTCAGACTGCACATTCTCTGGCAGAGAGATTGAAGCGATCCTGACTACAGGACAGCACAGACCAACATACACAGTGTGCCACAGTATCCAAGTGTGAAACTTCATACAAGTATCTTATGTCTTGAGATCATTTTCACCAAGGCCAACAGTTCAGAAGTGTCACCAAGTCTCCTGTCCACCTGAAGCAGTAACTCGTTAGCTGTGTCCTCAGGTCAGGCTGGCAGCTTGAAATGGTTTGGATGCTTCCTTGGGAAGCATACTGAAAGCCAACACAACTTTAAAAGCATTGGGCCCACAGAAGAGCACATGCCCACTTATTTTACTCAAATAATCAACCAAGACTATTCTTGCCTCATGCCATTGCCCTGTGATCAGCTGCTAAACAGGGAGATCCCATTAAGTCACCTTTTCCTCTCCACTGTTCCAGCACCCAAACTTTCAGACTCTTCTTTCCATCTTTCCTTCTGCCCTGCTCTCCCCATCCCACAAAACCCACAGATCTGCTGCTACTGCTCTGTAGCAACTCCCAAGGGTACAGGGATAAGTACTGAAAAAGCAACATTTCCCCTAACCAAGGGGATGAAGAAACAATGAGTTATTTCCAGTTAGTCTCCCCATTTTGAGCAGACTCTGCATAACTGTCACCCTCTGACAAAGCCCTGCCAAAGGCCTCCCTTGGAAAAAAAAAAAGCTTCCAGGAGTGCTTTGGAAGAGAGAGGTTAAAACTGAACATACTCATCGAGCTAAGGTTTGTCTTCCACAGCTCCAGTGCCAGAGTCAGACACACATCCAGCATCCAAGTAGCTGGAGATAGCACATGGGAGCAGATCACAAAGAGGTTTCTTATTTTTCCTTATCACTTCCATTCCCACTATTCCCAACATAAAATCAGGCTCTGTTTGAGGTCTTTAAGAAAAAGACACCCAGGAGAAGATTCCCAGGTACTTCCTGGGGAGGTGGGAGAGTGGCACAGAAAGCCATGCAGTACAACACAATCACTTCAATCCTCTCCAGCCAGTAAAGATCCTTAGGACAGAGGCACTGGCTGTCTTCCTAAAAGGGATGCTTTCCCTCAGCAAGACGTGCCTGGCAGCAACACAGAAATTCAAGGAAAGTGCAATAGCTGGGTCATTTCAGGACTTTACGTATGGGAGCAGCTTCCCACACCAATGCCACTTAATCATGGAAGCATTTTGGATCTCTCAAGGTAAAGCAGCACCACGGGTTTTTGATGCAATCTCCCAGACAAAAGCAAACCCACAATGTTCCAGCAAAGCACTCCGAAGAGTTAAATACTTCCACAAGAGATTACTACATCATACCTAGTACAACAGGGTGACACAAGGCAGTAGCCGATTACCAGCAGTAGCAACCAAGGCTGCAGAGAACAGGTCTTGATTTTTTAAAGTCAGCCACAATCCAAGGGGAGGGTTGACCTCTTGGAAGAAACAAGGTCTTGCAGCATCAAGAAAGGGAGAGATGCTGCATGGTGGGCTGAGATGAAGTTTCTGCCACACTCCTGCTCACACACTGCACCCCTGCAGCCTCTCCAGTGGCCCAGAGCACAGCCTGGACCGGAACAGCAGCCTGCCAGCTCCCACACTCGGATAGTTTAGCAGGAGGAACAATCTGCTTCACACTTGAAGCTCAAGTGCCACCATGGCCACAGGTTTCTGTGGACAATTCATGTCACAGTGCACATAGCAACAACCTGCTTCCTGCAGGCAGAGCTGGCACTGAATACCAGGAGCTGGTTACACACCAGTGTCTCCTTACACTGATCCTCTTAGGTATTTGTAGATGGAAAGTTTAGCAAAGCAGGAGAACACAGCCTCTGCTTCTCAGAAAAAGGGGTGAGGCTATTTGCCATCCCTTGTACTGTCTAGTGGTAACATGTAAAGAAAGGTAACCAATACTGAAAGGAGCTTGAAAACAGCCTGCAAGAAAGAAAAGGGCTTTGCGGACAAGAGCAGGAACTTCAAATGAAAGCAATGACACCACAAAGAGCAGCAAAAGCTACATGGTGGAAAGGTTTTGAGAGAGATTAAAAGCAGAGATTAGTAGAAACAGGAGAAACCCACCAATCCACACAGGTCTGTGTTTTTATTAAAAGGGAAAATACAAAAGTTATTTTGGTGGGATCGAAGCAGCAGATGAAGATGGCTGTAAGGCCCCCATTTGTCCCCAGGGTGAGGAGCTGGACAAGAACAGCAGCTGAGGGGTGACACCTCACTTTGGCAGCAGGATAAGCAGCCCAAGTTTCCAGAGCAGACCAATTCCTTCACTGATTCATCTCTGAAGCTAGCAAAAGATTAAGCTCTGAACACAGCTGAGGAGCCAGGAACAGCCCAAGCTGCAGGGCACCAGTATGCAGGCTTTGTAGAGTGTAAAAATGCTGTTCTATAAGGCTTTTCAGCCAGGAAGCAGCATGTTTGCTCCTCTGAGTGGAGCAACTGGTGCAGAAGGCAGCCTGAAAGCAGCCTCATCCCCTCTACACACCATTCACCCAGTCAGAGGAATTCCCCAGCAACACTGGGGATCTGACCCTACTTCCCCCCACACCACAGGGGGGACCTATCCATCAGGAACTACTTCAGTGTCGAGATTCTTACAGCTGCCCAAGCCAACTGAAAAGATACCATGAGCACAGCTGTTACCAGAGCTCATTTTGTGATGGACAGCCTAGAAGGCCTCAGATCCACCTCCCTCTCCAAGAGGTGGGCTTGGGACCACTCCCAGCTCTTGCTGCATAAACACCCCATCAACTCAGCCAAGGGGGAGGCTTTATCTTCTTCAGCCAGAAGACTCCAGTCCTCACCCTGCTTTTACTAGTGCAACACAAAGAAAAGAGCTCCAACTGGCACTGTAAACTGCAGAAATAGCAGTTAATGCGTATTACAGTCAGTCACCCCTTATAAAGGCACTTTGAAGGGGGAGTGAATCTGTTTCAGCTATTCAAAGCAGCAGTCCCAGAAAGCACTGAAATCTGGTTTGGGTCTGGCATCTATTTCCAAGGTCTGTGAAATAGCCCAGACACTGTACGAGGTCAAAACACAAGGAAAAGCCCTAGTCATCACAGAGCAAGTCTTCACTTGACTATCTAAAAACCACCCCCTGCATAACTCTGCTTAAATAGCAGTCAAAACACAACTCGGTGGTGACAGAGAGGTTTGGAGCAGCTACTTCTCCTCTCGCTGCAGCTGCTGAATAACACAGTAGGTCTGAAATGGCTGCACTGCCAAGAATAAGACATGGTGAATGTTACCACAGGGTGACTGCATCAGCAGGCAGGGCACTGGAAACCACCCTGCCTGACACCATCACCCCTTCAGCCTCTCCCTGGGCCCAGATGGCTGCTGCACCAAGGTCTAGACTCTGGACACTCCAAGCTGTCTCCTTTCTTGACTTGTCCTGCTTTCAGCACAGCCCAGCTTCTGCGTTATTATAGCTCCCACCACCAGTCTCATCTTCCTAATAACCACTGTAGGCACCCTTTGCATCAGAGGTCTTCCTCACCTGAGATAAGAATCTCCATGCCCTGTGTCACAGGATCCAAAAAGCTATCATCTTTTTCCTCATCTAAACCCCTTTTCAGACACAGCTCTGTATCAGACACTACTTTAATTGAGCATATTTTAATCTGTACTTTATAGCATTCAGTCCCAGTAATCCCTTCCATGTTGAAACAGCCTGCACAGAGACCCACTCTCTCACTCAGAAGTTCATCCCATATCCATCATTCCCATCCACACAAAGATATCTCAGTATCAATTAACCCAAATCAAGAGCTCCTGGACCCCAACTAGCAGCTCTGCCCAGCTGATCCCCTTCAGACAGCAGTCAGGGGACTAACTTCTATGAGGCACTCACACAAATACATCAGTCAAGTGATCAACAACTTCATTACCACACCACTAGTACCTCATGGTTACTTATATCACTTTGCACACAACTACCAAGCTACTAATCAACTCTTACAAAACACACACAAGTGCTATTGAGTTACAGGGGTGCCACCCTTCCCTCCCACACCACTTAGTATCCAAGTGCAAATCTGCCCCTCTTTGCCCTCCCACAGCAAATCTTTGCAACATAGACCTGATGGAGAGTCCAGCAGCTCATCCAAGGAGCATCATTCCAGCATCCCAACCTTCAGACTTCACTACCATGCACAGATGTTTGTGCTCCTGCAGTCAGATGCTCCCACCTTCATTCTTTCATTCCAGGTTCCACTTTTTTGCCATGCTCTTGCCTTCCTTCCACTAGTCTCCTCCTAAATAGGCAATCCACCCCAATTACTCCTTCCCTATTGGTCTTAGTTTTGCTACGGAGTCTGGCATTTCTGGTATTGTTACGTAGGCAATCTCAGCCTTACATAATATTACTGATACAGTGCGGGTGGCCTTGCAAGGTTCTACCCTACAAGAGTTTCTTCAGTCTCCCCCATGATCTCGAGTTCCTCCTGTTTACATATTTAGTTTACACACTCCAAGACAAAGCATTCTACTTTGGCCTTGATTTCTCTGCCTAGCTCCAGTTTCCTCAGCTGCTGTCTTATCTCATACAGAGACAGTTTCAACAGCAGAGAAACATTTTACACACTGGTTTTGTGCTATCACAGCATCCCATTCCCTCAGCTGCTAGATTACAGGTTTTTGCCCTTGAAGTGCTCTTGGTGTCCTACAAAGGCTTAACTGGTTACACAGCCTGGCTCTCCACAGTGGGTTTCCTCTGTGAACAGACCAGCATCCAGTGCTACAAACCATTTGCTTCTTAACTACTCGTGTTTGAAATACACTTGAACCCACATTCCTGCACATCCAGCACTGAGAAAGTGTGTTTAGAAGCCAGAAAGGCATAGCTTTTTATGCACTTGTACGACATCTTCCCATGGGATCAACACCCCGAACAGTAAGATAGGGCAGGAAACAGATTATCCAGATTTTAGGGTTGTGATACATATCATCACTTCAGTGTATAAAAAAGCCTTCCGTTACAACAGCGGCACACTATTTCTAGCTCAAGTTCAAGCATCTGAGCTAGAATTGCCCATGAAAATACTGCTCTTACTGCATCCCCCAAGGCAAACAGCTGCAGCATCTGCTGATCTACAACTCTAATACATTTGTTTCATGAAAGAAATCCAGCTACCTTCTGTTATGGTCTTTAGACAATACAGAACATAGCTTGCAAGTAACACCATTGATTTTTTAATGGGAATCAAAAGGCAATCTTCTGCTTCCAAAGCGGCAATCACTCAGAGAAGCCCTTCTATGTCAACTTTTCCAAACTAAAGTGTTTAAAGCCTAACACCAGCCAACAATAACAATTTACATTAGTATCTGTCTAGATAAGTTACAAGCTAAAGCACTAGCATGAATCAAGGCCCAGCCAAGTTATGCTACTCGCATCTATTAGGTACAACAGCGCATGTGCTGGGGTGAAAGGCATCACCTCCAGAGGGATTTAAGCACTTCTGTTTACAAAAATCCAAGCAAAGTGTAGAATACATCAGTCGCACACTGCTATTACTGCAGACATTTAAGCTAGCACTAGTACTGGTTTTGCGATTCTAACTGATAAAACATTGCAACAGAGACCAGTCTTTAGTCATAAGCACAGAAAACAGAGAGAGGCATTTACTTGGTGAGTGTGTACTCACATCCTGAGAGAAACCAACCAAGATGATGCCTTCACTTAACCAAGGAGCAAGAAACAGCAGCACACAGAAGGCAGCTTGCTTTCCGCAGTCTCCTTTCACTGACCTACCTTAATGACACGTACAGAGCTAGGAGATGCACCAAAATACCACACTGCACCTTGCAGAAGTTTTCCTGTAGTAACCAGGGTTGCAATACCTGCCTAAACATGCCCTTGTACTTAAGGAAGGCAACAGAAAGCTCATTCCTTCTGCAATTACATTATGTGCTCAGATAAGGAGCTTTAACCCTAGCTACCTGTAAAGACTACTAAAGCTAACACAAGGTACATGCTTCAGCTAGCTAGATGCCCTAGGGAATAAACAAAACAAAGTCCTTGAACAGAAAAGCTCAGGCATAACAAGGGTAAGAAAATACAGGTAAAGGAACAGGTAAAGTCAGCACAGAAAACCCTCAAAAACACTCACCAAAATTTCAGGGTCTTTCCCAAAGCAGTAAAACACCATCCGCAACAGACCTGCAAATTCTGAAGTTGCAGTCTGAATAGCATAGAAAACAGCCCACCACTAAACACTACAGTGATGAGCCCTCCTTCTTCTCTGTTTTACCCCCACACACCCTTTGCTCATGTTCAGCTACAGGTGCCTACACTGGTGGTATTTGTACTTACTGCTCATTCAGTAGGCTGTAATTAAACAAGAAGCCATACAAATGGCTCCCATCAGCACTATTATAAGCACCTGTGCTGTCGTGGGCCTTCGCAGTACAAATCCCCATACAGGTTTGACAAGGAGGACTGGGGCTGCAGGGCCAGTGCATCACCACTCAGCACAACTGCTGTGTGGAGCGCACTCCCTGAGGATGCTTAATGCTATGCTCTGCTGCAGGTGATCTCAATAGTTAAATACCTACAAATCACTCCTTAATTGCAAACTCTGTTGACTGCAGTTAATTGCTTGGCTTCTATTTATAAAAATTACCTGTTCAGGAAGCCAACAGTGAGTCTAATACATAGAATCATTGGGAAGTAGTAGGATGCAATGATACCTCTCTGAATATAGCAGTTGGCTTTTGCATTCATTTTCTCTGGTGAAGCTTGTGAATAGTTGGGTGGTAGCAGACATTGCAGTGAGAGTATATGGTGATGTGGATGCTGAAAGCAGCAACAACTGTGTAGATGAGGCCCTTGGTAACATGGTTTAGTGGTGATCTTGGCAGTCCTGGGGTAATGGTTGGACTTGATGCTCTTAGAGGTCTTTTCCAACCTAGCTGATTTTGTAATTCTATGATTCTAACAGGAGTTGCTTGAACAAAAGATCCAAAGACAGATCTTTAAGTAATAAAGGACAACTACAGTCTCTGTGTTCTGAACAACATGGGATGCAATGTGAGTCTTTGGAGAAAAGTATAAATATCTGCTACTTAAGGCCAGAGACAAGTATTTGATGATTATGGGAAGGCCCCCAGCTGCCACGCTTGTTGTTTCATCCCCACTCAGTGCTTTAGAGGCTCTCTGGGAGCAGTGCGAGATGTTCCAGGTGAAAACACACAAATCCGCCGCCTCCATCAGCAGGCACCGTGCGCTTTCCAGGTGGTGGAAGGCTCCGGGGCCCCCCGGGGACGAGGCCTAAGACCACGTTGCCTTCGCCTTCCCATAGGCACCGGTGGCCGCAGCCTGGCCGAGGAGCCTGGTCCTCGGGCCCGGCACCGTTTCCATGGCGACCGCGCCCCGCCAGCCGGACGGGCCGCAGAGCAGCCTGCTCCCGCTAGACAGACCTCACGGAGCGCTTGCGCTCTGAGGGCGGGGCTAATGCAAATGAGGCAGACAACTCCCTGCGCCGTGCCCTCACACAAGATGGCGGCCGGGAACGGATCGCTTCACCTGCCAGGACACAAGATGGCGTCGGGCCGGAGGCCGCCCCGGGGCGGGGTGCCGTGCGGCGCACATGCGCGGATGTGCCGCCTGGCGGCTGAGCGGCGGGGGCAGCGCCGGTAGCGGACGAAGGTAGGAGGCTCGGTTGCGGTGTATCCCCTTGCTCCAGTGCCGCCCTGGCGGAGCGGGATGGGGGAGATCCCCCTCAATGCAGCAGGGCAATCCAGCTGGGGTGGGGATTTCCCCGCTGTAGTGAAGCTGCCTGTGTGGGGTGAGGGCTTCCCTCCGTCCCTGCGTTGGTAGAGCCCTGGTGCGTGCATCCCCCCGTTACTCTGGACGGTACCATATGGGCTAGGGGTGTCCTCTCGCTCCCAGCTGTCAGTGCCTGTGTGCAGCGGCATCAGGCGTTCTGTCCACGCCGTGGAGCCGGCCGGGGTCTGTCTCCCCCCTTGCCTCTCCTCGCAGCGTCCTGGCAAGAAGTGTCTCTGCCCCACTGTACCTGGAGGTGTGAAGCGGGACTCTGCCGTCTCCCATCACAGCCCCAAACTGGCCCTCCACCGCCATGGAGCAGGAGCCCACCACCAGGTGGCTGTGCCCTGCTAGACCTCCCCTCAGCATGAGGGCCTTGCGGATGGGGTGCTGCGGTGCCACCACTGCTTGGGCTTGTCCTCTCAGTGGCCCAAGAAATGGCATCCCTATCTGTGTATGGCATCGCCTGGCTCCCTGCTTTCCTTTCCTGCTCATGGGGTGTCAGCTCCTTTAGCTGGGGATCTGGTGCTGTGGGTTTTAGGTCTAAATGGACAGAGATCTCTGGTGGCCTCTGCAGCTGGGCTTTCCTCAGCCCTTTGCTTAGAGGCATGTGGCCTTGTGGCTGCAGCTGGGGCACTGGAGGAGACTGTGGCTTTGGATGGTTTGCAGAGGTGATCAATCTCCCTGATGAGGTGATGGAGATGTGTAGTAGAAACTCCTGGTTGCTGCACTTGGCCACAGTGGTAAAAAGTTCCTGTCAGCTGGTGCTTCCTGTTGAGTCTTAACAAGGACAGGCAGTATCTGTGCAGTAATCCTGTCTTCTAGCTTCTGTGATTCCAGTCTTGGAGGATGATTTCAATCCAGGTTTCATATTTACTTCCAAATTCATAATTTGAGGCCAGAGTTACCTGGCATTGGTTCCTGTACCAGTTCTGTGAAGGATTAGAGCTTGTAATGACAGTAATATCATGGGGAAACAGTTTTTAATACATCCAACACACTTTCCTTACACTGTAAAACAATTGTTAAAAAAAGGGATGCGATGTGGTGTTAAATGCCTTACCAAGTTCCGGGACTAGGAGATCTACACATTTACCTCTATTAATGAACCTCATAATCTCATTAGGGAATGAGATCTGATTTAATGAGATTGCTCTGCTGGAACACAGCTCTGCACAAACTACCAGCTGGCTTAAGATGTTAAGTGTCATTTGTGTGACAGGTCAGTTTATGTGTATGAGCTCTGCAGGAGTGGTGGAAGAACCTGATGGAAACACATGATTGCCTGGAATAAGAAGGGTGTTACCAAACCTCTCATGATATGGAGGCATCTGTGATTGTTGAATTGGTAAACAGTACTGGGAAACACCCTCATGGCCTCTTCGAAGTGGTCTGTTTCCTTGTCTGATCCTGGTGGTATCAGGTTTTCAAAGGCTTCATTGCTTTTCCATTCAGATACTGGTGTGCTGTTAAGGAGTTTGTTAATGTTTCATGTGGGACGTGTGTTTGGTGTTCCATCAAGGATCTCTAGTGGAATATTTGAGGAAACATGGTGTTAGGTTTTCAGAAGTAGTACATGGAGAAACTGAGAGTCTTGGAAATCTATTTTTCTCTAAGAGGGTGCACAGGATCAAAGTTTGGTCAGAGGAGCCTAAATTTTGTGCAGTACGCATTTAGGTCGCAGCTTTCCTGGGATAGGTATAGGATTTTGAGACACTGTTTTTGGTCCAAATGAAGGGACCATTTGCAGAAACCAATGTGGGAATGAAACTTTCAGTTTTATTGCGAAATAGCTCTGTGGAGGGATGTGCCTTCTTACTGAACACCATCCTGCCAGAGTCTAAGTAGTTCCATGGGGTGAGGTATCTGCGCTTTGGAGGTACCATGTGCAGTTTGGGCAGGAGTGTGCTGAACCTGGTCTGTGCTCACGAAACTTGTCACTGCTGGATAAGCCTGACCAGATGAAGACATCCGTGACTGTTTCCTCTGGCTGAAAATGTGGTTTACACAATCTGGGAGGAATTGATGTGCCCAGCATCAGGCACTGTGCTGGGACAGGTCACAGTATCAGCTGTTCCATGAGTGCAGCTCCAGCCCAGCTTGCCTGTGCATGGGGCTGGAGTGTCAGCGCCCCAGTCCTGTGTGGCCATGCTGACTGTCTGGAAATAGTGTCACTTCTTGGGTTGCTTATCCAGCTGGTGGATTTATTGTGTTGCAGATGCAGAGATGCAGAGCTGGTATATTTATCTGTCTGCTTCAGCTAGTGAGCCACACAAAATCCAGAATACGCAGCTGAGGCAGTGTATTGACAGCTTGAGCAAGCACAGACATATCATGAAGTATTACTTGGGATATTCCAGCCTGCATTACCCACATAGTGGGGAATGAATGGGAAGGTCATCCTGTTACTGTGGTCAGGTTTGTAGATGACTGTATCAGGTTCCTGAGTGGCAGCTTCAGCATATTGGAATCATCTGGCCCTGCTTAAGACAGGCTTGGGCCAAGACTCACATACAAAGCTTTGCTGCTAACTCAGTACAACTGACTTCAGCTGTGGAAGGCTGGAGCTCAGCCTTGTTGCAAGGCCAAAGGGTTGCCGAATTGCCATGGGATGCAATGACTTGTGAATCCAGCTGTGAGCTGGCAAGGAAGTTAGAGCAGATGCTCGAGCCCCAAATGGTGATGTGTTTCCAGCCACCATATGCCAGCACTCAAACAAACCGGCTCTTTCCTGGTAGCCAGTATTCAAACATCCTTCTCAAAAAGATAACATCTGCAAACGTCACTGGCAGGAGCCAGATGTCAGATGCGGAGGTGGAAGGTTCTCAAATAAAGGCTAGTTGCTTTCTAATTTACAAGCTTGCTGCTTTATGACTGTGCCTTAGAAGTTCAGTGTGAATGAATGATAGCTATTCCCTCCTGCAGCTCCTTTGCCCATTACTGCTTAAAAGCCTAATGTTGAAAAGTTCTGACATACTCCATGAGTAATTCTCCATCCCAAGGAAAAGGTTATGAAAATACCAGTGTGGCAAGCTTAAATAACACAGTGCTTTGGATGTAGAAGCAAAATCATACTTTTTACAGACAACTATGATTTGTTTCGTTTCATCTGCACATTTGCAGATGGGGAGGGGGGAAATATATATAAAATGACTTAACAGCTATCCCAGCAAAGTGAAATCACTTACGAATGTCAGCTGGCTGGAGGGGTTGCACATCTGTGAGGGAGTGACGAGGGAGAAGAAGAAGAGGAAGTGCAACTTCACATTCTTTAAACATTCAAAATGAGGTGTCTCTGTAAACTTCAGCAGCTGTGGTTTGTGCAACATGTGCTCAATGAAGCATCATTTGGGTGGATACAGTGTGAAGTGCAGCACTAAGGACCTTAAGCAGGCTTTGCTTCCAAACAGGATTTGGGGAGCAGAGTCAGGTTAAGAATTGCCCTTGTGGATCAGTCCACTGGTCTATCTCACCCCATGTTCTGCCCCACGACAACAGCAGGAGATGTTGTTTATGAGGAGAGCATGTGAGGTTGGCCATTGCCTGTGGCCTTTCCACTTGTCTGCCCCGAGTTTGCGTAGCCCTCGGATTCAGGATGCTGGAGGGGATTTCCCTGCCTGTTCCCTTTAGTAGCTGTTGTTATACAGCTGTTTTCCATTAAATTGTCCAATCCTTTGAACCTGCTTTGGCAGCAAATGTCAGATGTTTGCTACCTGCCAGGTATTTTTGTGTGCTTTAAACTGATTCTGTTGGTTACAGTGTGTGCTCCCAGTTCTTGCGTCCTGGCACGCAGCACTTCCACCTTCACCATATCCACTGCACATGGGACATAGACCTTGGTCATGTCCCCCTTTGGCCTTTCCTGTCCACCTAAAGAGTCCCAGCTGCTTAGTCTTTCCTCAGCAGGCAGCTGCCTCAGTCCCTTAACCACTTCAGTTGCTCTTCTTTGTTCTCCCTCATCTGTATGCTCAGGAAATTTGTATTGAGGTTAGATATACATGGTAAGGTCTGGATACACTGCAGTTTCATATTGTGCAGATTGATGCTGTCTGCTTGTTCTCCATCCTGTTCATGAATTGCCCAACGCTGCTGGCTTCATCTGCCATTGAGCCAGTTGTCTGCAGAAGGCTCTTGGTGAGAGACAGAGGACTTATCGATGGGTCAGTTGGCTTCACTCTCCCTTCTTCTTTATCTTTACACATCACAGATTCTTGACTCCTGTGCTATTCATGACCATATAAAATGCAATTTCCCCTTGAGGCTTGTCTGTCTTTAATTACACCTATAAAAGTTCATTGTCTGGCTGAATTCCCCTCCAAGCAGTGTCTTCCTTTCATCTGGCCGTGGGTTTTGGCATAGTGGGGATGCGGAATGGTGGCTTAGCTCCACAAGGGCTTTGCAGTTCGATCCAGTTGAGGTCTAGTGCTTTGGCTGTGAGTGGAGTCTATGTGCAGTTTCAATCTAGTGATGCAACTGATTGGAACAAATGTTGTTCCTAATCCTTCTGAGCTAGTTATGAGGAATTCCTTGGGCTAGGCAGAGCAGATTGTTATTTTTACTTTTCTGATCTTGCCTAGAAGTGCTCAGACTCACGGCTTCTGGGAAGTGCTGAATGGGACTGGTGTTTCATCAGGTTTCATACCCAGCTGTTTATCCTTCCCCTTGATCTTCTGCTTGGACTTGATGCAGCTGATGTTGCAAGCCCAAGAAGGCTGACTTGGTGCAGAATTTCCCATTTTTGATGTGCTCATTCTTATCCTGTGTGGTGAAGTCCCCATCATGTATCTGAGTTGGGTGAATGCAGACCCTGGAGGGCTGAAATAGGAGTGACTTCCAGCCCTTTATCATGCTTTTGACAGTGTTAAGATAGCGACCTTGTTGTCACCCATTGTGTGTATGCTGTGAACAGGGCTCCTTATGATGGCACAGGCTGGAGAAGGCACTTACGCTGATTTAAGAACCCTTAACACCTCACCACATACACGAGTGCCTCTAAAGAGGTGCCTGTGTTCTGCCTTTGGTTTGCAGCAAATTGAGTGTGAAAGGGAGCTCAGTCTGAAAAGCACGGGAGTACATGGCAGGAGAACGATGGAGCCATCTCCTGGCTCTGAGCTCCAGTCACTGCCAGCCTGAGGAGTCCCCTTATATCTCAGCCTTCTGTGAACATACAGCAACCTGTGCTTTTCCACTTGTTTTATTTCCATATATATTTCCGCATCTTTATTTCAAACACTTATCCTAAAATTCATGCCACTCTAAGATGAGCTGGACAGCTGCTGGTTGCCTTTATGACATGATGGCAGCATGTCTGCTGCATGCCATCATGTTCTGGTTGTCTCTTCATGCCACAAAGCAGCAACACTGCTTGCCATAAATATCTCCTGAGTCAGCCCATTTGCAGTTAGCTGTGACTGCCTGGGGAAAGCAGCATGTGCGTGAGGTTACATCATAGCTGTTGGCATTTTTATGTGGCTAAAAATGTACCCTGGTACCTAAAACTGTCAGTGACGAGGTGTGTTTTTTCTGAAGGCTGCTTTGTTGTTTGCAGCTCTGTAGCTTGATTCCTCATGTGAAGAGCTGGAAAGAGCTAATTGGCTACTTGTGAGATGAGGAAGAACATCACAGGGTAAAGGACAGGGCAGCCTGGTCATGAGGAGACACTTGTACCTCTAGGAGCCCACAGCCTGGCCTCTGCTTAGTGAAACAGCTTTAGTGGAGCAGACAGCTTTTAGTCTCTTAAATCCCCTCTAATCCACTTTTGAACAGCTCCTCAAAGCAATATGAATTCTGATCTCTGCAGGCAAAGACTGACCAGTTAATTTGATTCAACTGTTAATTCATTTAAAGAAATTGAACCTGGTTTAATTGAATTTTTTTTTCCTGTAGGAGCAACAATGGATTGGCCCCAACAAAGATGTTGCAAGTGTTGGGATAAGACATCCCATCTGAAATGGAGGTGATCCAGGGAGCTGAATGCTGACTGCACCAACATGGGGTTGCGACTCGTGGCTTGTATTTTCCGTTTGCCCACTGCAGTGATCTATGGGTCCTTGTCGCTGTTTGTTTCCATTTTGCACAACGTGTTCCTCCTGTACTACGTGGACACTTTTGTCTCTGTTTACAAGATTGATAAACTGTCCTTTTGGATTGGAGAGGTTAGTGTTTTCCATATGCTTCTGCCCTCTTAAGTAAGAAATGGTGAAACCAAACCTGCTTCTCCCTTAGAAGTGTGAATGGAAAGCATTAGCAGCAATCACAGAATCACAGAATCCTAAGGGTTGGAAGGGACCTCAAAAGATCATCTAGTCCATCCTTCCTGCAAGAGCAGGGTAACCTAGAGTACATCACACAGGAACTTGTTCAGGCAGGCCTTGAATATCTCCAACGTAGGAGACTCCACAACACCCCTGGGCAACCTGTTCCAGTGATCTGTCACTCAATAACAGTGTTCCCCTTTGGAGAGGGAGCAAGGGAGCCTTCCAAGTGCTGGCTTGGACTTTTCAGGGTTTCCCACTAGTAAAGATAGAACAGGCTGGGATAAAAAACCCAGAGACTGTTCTTAAGACTGCCTTTCCTCTGGGGTCATTGGGGTGTTTTCACAAGCAGTGAATACCACTGGCCCTGCTGTGTTAAATCTGGCAGTTGCCCCAGACAGCAGAATCATCCTGTGGCGTGAGGCAGGCAAGGTGTTCTGTGATGGTTCTTGCTGGTTTTTCACTGTGCCAGCTCAACCCTGCTCGCTTCAGTAACAGAACTGACAGGAGCTGTCCTGTGCTTTGTTTCACTGTCCTGTTTTCTTTCCTAGACAGTGTTTCTGATCTGGAACAGCCTCAATGACCCTCTGTTTGGCTGGCTGAGCGACCGAGTGTTCCTTAGCACACAGCAGTAAGTTAACTCCCGCTTCCAGCAGAGGCTTGGGAGTTGTTTAGTCTTTGGGGGAGATGATGTGAAATTGGCAGCTTTAAAATGATGGTGTGGGAATAGTTTCTGAGGCATGGAGCTTTTAAATACCTCTTTTTCCTGGCATCTCTGATGTTCAGTACTCTTTGCATGTTATTTCAGGACCTGGCTGTCACACACTTACGTGGTAAATGTGACCCTAACCCTTAACAATCATATGAGTGGTACAGAGCTTAAAATATGGTGTCTGAAATACCAAGCCCCTGCTGTATAAGCAGACCTCTTAGTGGGGTGTTGAGGAGTGTCTGTACATGGTTTGGGAGACACAGTGAAAGGACACTTATTTCCACCTGGAATTCCTGAGGCTAGTTATTCCCAAACTCCCTGTATCATGGATCACTGTTGGCCATTAGCATTTCTCATGTATTTACAGCAAGCTTTTAATGAAAATCATGGTGTAGCTTCCTGGAAATAGTGAAAAGTTCAAGTGCTCATTGAAATTATTTACATGGTGCAAAGCACAGACAGTGCAGCACTATCAGGGAGAAAAAATATCCCTTCATGCTTTTTGGCTTTCTTAAACCCATTTTTTCTGTGTATTCGCATTAGCTGAGAAGGTATTTGATGTGGGTGTTTGTTATATAAGCAAAAGCTTATGCCACTTATACCACTCCCTCAGAGAGGGAGAATCCATGGTCATGCAGGGTTTTGTCCAGGTGTCTAAAGTTTTTTGTCTTCTGTTGCAGGCCTGGAGCAGAGATTTCCTCCCCTGAAGTAGTTCTGAAGAGACTCAAAGCACTAAGCCACAATGGCCCCCTCTTTGCCATCTCTTTCCTGGCTTTCTGGGTTGCCTGGGCTCATCCTGGTTTGCAGTTCCTTCTTTGCCTTTGCATGTATGACAGCTTCCTCACCATGGTCGACCTCCATCACAATGCCTTGCTTGCAGACCTGGCTGTTTCAGCAAAAGACAGGACAAGCCTCAACTTCTACTGCTCCCTCTTTAGTGCCATAGGCTCCCTCTCTGTCTTCACGTCCTACGCAGTGTGGAACAAAGAGGACTTCTTTTCCTTTCGCATATTTTGCGTCCTGCTGGCCCTCTGCTCCATCGTTGGCTTCACCCTGTCCACGCAGCTGCTCCGCCAGCGCTTTGAGTCTGGTGGGAAAGCAAAATGGGACCAGGAATCAACCCTAAAAGAGTAAGTGTCACCAGTTCTGCAGCAGGGACCAAGGTCTGGCATAGATCCGTAGAGTTGTTACGCACTGCAGCAAACTCAATCTGTGGGAAGATGCATGACGAGGCAAACTTCTGTTAATCCTCTGTGGTTCTTGTCTGTTGATACAGTATTCAGAATCACCTCTGTCACACTGGCTCCTAAATAGGACAGAACTATCTCACGACACCCCTGGCCCAAACTGGAGTCAGAGCCCTGACCTGCCGTATGGCCATCTAGTATTTGGAACATGAAATGAGCACCCAGTGAGGCCTGTGAGTGGCAAAATATCAGAAGCAGCTTATCATGACAGCATTCCTGCTCAAGCATGAGGCCATCTGGGTGCCCATTCCCTCTGGAGTGGGATAAGCAAATGTTTCTTATCCTTTTGCTTGCTTTAGCTACCTGGTAGTGCCTGGGCTGTTGGAAGGCCACAACGCAGCTGGTTTGCCATGTTCAGCTCCCTTGCTTTTCTTTGGGCTGCCTCACTTGTCATCACTTGTTATGAGCTGCCAGCATTATGCTGCAGTAACACAGCAGATCTTGATGAGAAGTGCCAGGTGAGCTAACCACAGGGGTCTGGCATATATGTAGTGGAATGGTTAATAAAAGGAGGATGCTTCTATGGACAGGTATCTGAACTTTGAGTTTGGAAGACAAATGCTGAGAGAAATGTTGCCTGTAGTTCTTGCTAGCAATAAGCAAACATTAGTGTAGACTCTACTGTTTTGATTTGGCTCAGGGAGAGGGATGATTGGGATGGGAGCTGAGAGACAGCTCTGCATTTACAAAGGGAGAGCTTGTGGGCTCTCCCCTGCTTGGTGCGAGGGATTTATGGTTGCTTTTTTATCTCTCCCTCTAGGCTGTACATTGAGAAACCATCCGTGCCTCCAGAGAAGAGAATCACCCTGGCAGAGTATCTGCAGCAGCTCTCCCGGCATCGCAACTTCCTCTGGTTTGTTGGCATGAACCTCATCCAGGTGGGCGCAGCAGCGATTTGTGTGATTCAGAGGCCGAGTGTTGCCTCTGCCTGTTTGAGGTGGTGATTCAGCTGTGTATGAGTTCCCCCAGAGGGGTTTCCAGTGCCCACTTGCTCTTAGAGCCTCCTGCAATGCCAGCTGATTCACCAGCTGGTAGCCACTCTCCCTGTTGTGACCCAAGGATACTTCCTGAGCAAGCTGTGAGGTGCTGCTTCCTGTCTCTGCAGCATAAGCTGCATTATGGGGGCTGGCTGAGCTCACCACAGCCCATCTGGGGTGCAGCAGCACAAGGCCTGGCTCGTGGTGGGGATGAGTTCAGGAGTGCAGTTTGCTGGCGTGGCTGTCAGCAGTCTCCTTCTCCTTTCCTGAGGCTCACATCACTGTTCTCACTGTCCAGCTGGATCCTCCTCCCAGCTGGCTTTTGCCATTTCTGTTCTTCATCCTCTCACTGATTACTACCAAATGCCGGCAGCCTGCCCAGCTTTGTGCTGCACTCACAGCTCCCTGTCTCCCTGGGGATCCCTCACTTCTCCTCAGGCAGGCTTTTGATGCTGGTCTGCATCTTTGCATTCAACCCTGTTCCTAACAGCTGCCTCCTCCCTCCTGCTGCGCCACTGTCTTCTCCAAACCCTTGTGGTCACCACTGCTGCCTCCTTGCCCTGACTTTCCCCCGCAGCTGGGAAGCAATGCTGATCAAACAGTGGGCATGGCTGGTGGTGCTGCAGCTTTGCAGTCTCAGCCTGCAGTGTTGTAACCTCCACAGCCAAGCTTTCGCTCTGCTGAAGTTCTGCAGGCCCACCCTGCATGGTCTCTTGGCACAGGGCTCCCAGGATAACAGAGCCCAGAAGGCTGTTAACTTTTTCTGCTCTCTAACTGCTGCTCCTGCTGACCAGCTCATCTGCATGCTGCCTTCACAGGTTTTTCACTGCCACTTTAACAGCAACTTCTTCCCTCTGTTCCTGGAGCACCTGCTGTCAGACCAGATCTCTGTCTCTACAGGATCCTTCCTGCTCGGTGAGTCTTAGGTGGGACTGGAGGGAGCAGCCAGGTTAGGACCTGCCTCAAGCCTGGGTTTGCTCTTCCCAAACTCACATGCAGGTCTCTGGGCTGTAAGATTCACATGTGCACGTGTCCCACATGCTTCCCTGGGACCTCTGAGTTGTTCTTCATGAGCACAGAAGTAACCTGAAGCCTTTTCTAGTGATGAGGAGCCCAGCATGCTGGACTCTGGCCTAAACTCCACAAAGGAGGTGTTCTGAGCATTAGTGGCTGCAGAGGGTGTCCCAGGGATGCAGCAGGGAACACAGCCCTGGATCTAATCCCTTTAGCTCTGTGGCCTGGACCATTTCCAGGCTGCCACAAATATGTGGGCATTGGTCCTAGAGTTACCAGGGGTACCATGGGAGGGTTCTGTGTGAATCAGGACTGGTCACAGTGTCCTGTCCCTCTCATTTCTGTTCCCAGCCCCTGTGTGACACTGGGCAAGTCTTTTCTTCTTTCTTGCCTGGGCAGTTACTGGAAGAATGCTTCCCTCTGTAGGAAGTGCATGTGTGTTGTGCCACAGAGCCACTGGGTAAATCTGCTGCAGCCTTCTGTGTGTGCCTGGGGCTGTTCTGTACCATGTGTCCTACAACACACATGGGCTGATGACAGCAGCCCTGTTCTCTTCCAGTATCCGTCCTAGGGGCATGGTAGATACTGAAACCCTGTCAAGCTATTTGTGCCTCTATCTCTGCTCAGGTGTTTCCTACATTGCCCCCCACCTCAACAACCTCTACTTCCTGTCCCTCTGCCGCCGCTATGGGGTTTATGCTGTGGTGCGAGGACTCTTCTTCCTGAAGCTGGCTCTCAGCATTGTCATGCTCCTGGCAGGACCAGATCAGGTGTATCTGCTCTGCATCTTCATTGCCAGGTAGGCAGCACTCCCTTCCCCTGCTCTCTGCCACCTGGGGAGGAAAATGACTTGTTTCTGTCTTGGGGAGAGGAGCCTGGGTCACACAGAAGCCATGTGGCTCCCAGCTCTGACAGCACCCAAGTGTGGGATGGGTCACTGCAGAATCCTCTTGCTGTGCCTGCAGCAGGGTGAGGGGGGACAGAGACCCAGCAGGGGTGGGGGCAGCCTGCAGCAGCCTTTCCCAGCTGCTGAGCTGAGCTCCTCTCCTCTGCAGCCTCCCTGCGATGATAGCCCTGAGCTTGTCCCCAGAGTGTCCCATTCCCAGGCCTGTCTGTGTGGCAGGTCAGGACTGATCCAGGGCATCCCTGCAGGGTACGCAAGGCTTGTTAGTAGCAGTGTTCCCCTCCTCTAACCAGGGCTTCTGAAATTCTTAAGCATGGGGGAACCTTTCTCATCCTCTTTGTGTTTCCTCTGATCTCACTTGCTCCCATAATTTCTTGATGTCCCTACAAAGTGCTTTGTCTGTTGTTCTGCAGCAACCGGGTGTTCACAGAAGGGACCTGTAAGTTGCTCAACCTGGTGGTCACCGACTTGGTGGATGAGGATCTAGTCCTGAATCGCAGGAAGCAGGCGGCCTCAGCGCTGCTCTTTGGGATGGTGGCTCTGGTCACCAAGCCCGGCCAGACCTTTGCCCCTCTGATTGGCACCTGGCTGCTCTCTGCATACACAGGTAGGGGTGCTCCCAAAAAAGGCAGTGGGG
The DNA here is from genome assembly GCF_033815535.1 of Pezoporus flaviventris. Classification (NCBI taxonomy): domain Eukaryota; kingdom Metazoa; phylum Chordata; class Aves; order Psittaciformes; family Psittacidae; genus Pezoporus; species Pezoporus flaviventris. Next base: position 10,531,871 of record NW_026892577.1, on the reverse strand, counting down.
CAGGAAAGGGCAGACCTTGTGAGTTCAATGTCCTCCACTATGTCCTGTATGGGTGCAGAGGGCTGTGTCTGGTCTCTGCATCTCTGAAGCCATTCACTTGGGGTGACAGAGGTCTATCCCCACTGATCCCAGTCTCACAAACTCTACTCTGACACCAGGTTACGACATCTTCCAGCGCAACCCCTTGAGCAACGTGGTGAGTGCCCAGCCGAAGCTGGAGTCTCCTGCATTCCTGGAGCCAACGCTTCGCCAAGGCTGCTTTTACCTCCTTATCTTCGTACCCATCACATGTGCACTGCTGCAGCTCCTCAGCTGGTCTCAGTTCAGCTTGCATGGGAAGCGTCTGCAGATGGTGAAGGCTCAGCGCCAGAACCTGACCCAAGGCCAAGCACCAGAGGTCAAAACGATCTAGGGGTGCCCAAGCCCACAGGGTATGCCTGGGTGCAGGCTGGTGGGCTGAGACCGCCCAATGTTTACAGCTCCACTGTGAAATGCTGTAATGCCAATCTTTATCCATTCCAAGAGGTGGCCACTGGGGAAAGCAGAGAAGTTCAGCATGAGGGGCCTGGGGTAGATCACTTGGCCACAGGAGCAAGAGCATTTTATCCTGACCTGTTGCAGGAAGAAGCGAGGAGGTGCTGGGTTGCAGTGTGTGCTAGAGACAGAGAACCACAGGGAGCCACGGCCTGTGGCAGAGCGAGAGAACTGCACAGGGAGTCCTTCCTTGCTAGAGCCCTGCAACTTTGGGCAGTGGAGCAGGAGGCTCCTGAGGGACCAAGTGACTGAGGGAGTGACAGCAGGAGCCGGGATGAGAGGACCCTGAAGGCCTTTCCCAGTAGATGCTATAACCTCTCACACATAGTGCTGCAGTTCTTGGACCAAATCCACTAAGGCATTTCTTGTTCCCAGGACAATACCCTGCACAGCCAGGGTCTGCTGGCTGCGCTTGTTTTATGCCAAGTTCCCTCCTTCGTAGCCTTGCAGAGGGAGTTGTTGCAGGCTGGGAAAGGCACTGGGCTTGGAGCCTTGAGCTGTAACATGGCATTTGGCATCCTGCTGCCTGTGTTTATCCCTCCTCTCCTCTCCACAGCCTTGTCTTAGCACAGTGTCACACAGCTGAGAGCCCACTCTGGCAGGGACTGTGGGGCTGAGGTCAGAGAACCAGCCCCTAACCCAGCCATGGAAGTGCCTCTGCCCAGGGCCCTCCCAGGTGACAGTGAGGCAGCCTGGCACCTTCCCCTCTCGCAGGGGGAGAGCACAGCCTGGAGGAGACACCAGGACTTGCTTTTGTGCCTTCGATTCCTCCTTGGAGCCTTTCTGAGAATGCTGGGCTGGCACAGGGCTGGGATTTTAACCCCTGTGAGGAGAGACATCTCAGATGGTCTCCATTTGAAACGGTGCCCCAGAGCGTGACCAGATCCATGGCTGCCAAGCCATGCACCGGAGGAGAGCAGGTGGTTTTGGCTGGGGGGAGGTAGTCACCAAAGGGATCCCTGAGGTCAGGGAGTGTCTCTCCAGTTCCTGCATTGCATTTGGGGGTAGGCAGAAGTGATGTGCCAAAGCAGAGCTGTGCCCTGTGTGCGCCTGCAGCAGGAGGGGCGTGCAGGCGGTATCTGAAGGTGTATGCATAGGGATGTGCTGGTTAGTGCCAGGTTCCCACAGGTCACCCACAAACCTGCCATCCTGCCTCAGGACACGGCTGCCTTCTGTCTCAGACCAAGACGGTTCCTGCTGTGAGGCTTCTGTAGCTCTTGGTGTTCCAGTCATTATGTGCAACTTACCACAAGGTTTGGGAATGATTCTTCATTTCATAAATTAATCTTTTCTGTACTGCTTGGTGTTTTTTTCCCAGCGGGTGGATGGCACCTGGC